>NC_039264.1:27690999-27990999 GCF_003368295.1 Carassius auratus | reverse complement strand
GGTGACCAGATGCTGTCTGAAACGGTGAGCAACAATCTATTCAATTAATTTTAATACTCTTTGCATAACTTTGTATCAAGTTAATCAGAATAGTATTTTTTTTTAACTGCACAGTCACGTAAACTATCTATTTTATTGTTAAAAATGAAAATATTATTATATTGCATTATTTAATTTATATATTTGTTGCATTTTATTATAGCTAATTTATATTTGACACAATTGCACAGTTCTTTTTTCATGCATCCATGCACATAATAATTTAGCAATTTAATTTTTTAATGCCATTTATAGTGAGCCTGTTTTTAGCATGCATTTTTGTAGTTATTGTGACCTGAAATAATATGTATTTAATTTATATTATATATCATATTTTTTTTTAATTTCAAATATTTTATCAATTTGATTATTGGAGTATACTGTATAGTTTCTCAAGCTGTATGCCCAGAACTGCATTTTTATTTAATACTGTTGCATTGTTGTTGGCAAGCATGCAAATAATAGTTTTAATTGGCATTTATCATCTGTTTGACGTCGATATATGTAATTAGAGAGTTGTTGTGGCATTTACAACCCTGTAGTGAAAAGTACCTATATCAATATATTCTGGAACAGCAAGCTTCATATTTCTGTTATAATATTTCCAACTCGACAGAGGTTTGTTTTGGCTTTTCGGAACCACTCCTAGTATTGTTTCATTCTATGACTGCTGAACTAATACTTTGACATCCCACGAGAAGATTTTCAGTGACGGTACCCAAGGGGGTTGCTAATGCTTTTGAGCTCTTAAAAAGCCAATCCTGTTTTTACCTTGTCACCTGTCTGTATTTCTTACATCCATGTGGTCTTGTGTTTTACAGTTTTGATGTCCAGGTTGTGTTGCAGGTCTTTGTTTAGACTGAAATGGAGAAGAAAGACTTGAATACGTGGCCCGAGGGTGCTCCACGGCCAGCTTACCTCTCCACTTGCAAATGCATGACTTTAGCTGCCATTCTGATTCTTCTCATCATCGGGGCTGTTGTAGGATTTATGACAGGTGAACTCAATATATCTATTTTATAGTCATTTGTGCAAACAATCAAAATATAATGATAATGATGGAAACTTAAACCGCCCTTGTTTTCCCTGTTTAGCTTATTTAATACAAGAGGAACATTATTTCATGGAAACAGTGGAATTGGAGGGTCTCAGTTATGATCCAGTTCTGCGAGATAAAACATCAGGTTTCTATGTGGTTCTGACGGCGACTCTGAAAGAAAAGGTACGACCAGAAGACATGAATGTTAATGTGCACAATCTATTAGTTATTTCAAAACAATAAAATGCAGATGAAAAAAGGGTTTTGCTGTCTTCACTATTTTACAGATCAGGAATATCTTTAGAGCCACTTCAGTGGCAAAACACTTCACAGACTGCCAGATAGTTGCATATGGGTTGGTACACTGCTTACATCCAATGTTTTAACATAAAATGATGTAGATGAGTTTGTTTCTCCAGCAGATTTGGATACATTTAGCATCACATCACTTGCTCACCAATGGATCTTCTGCAGTGAATGGGTGCCGTCAGAATCATCTGATAAAAACCTCACAATAATCTGCCATCACACTTTAACTGGAGAAAGCGTTATTATGGATTTTGGACTTTTATCTCGTTCAGAGTGAAGATTAAAAGTTAAAACGATTTAATTATGCATTTGTCATGGATTACTTGTAGATTACTGTGATGTTTTTATCAGCTGTTTGGACTCTCATTCTGACGGCACCCATTCACTGCAGAGGATCCATTGGTGAACAAGTGATGTAATGCTACATTTCAATAAATCTGGTGAATAAATAACTCATACTGTCTTTGATGGGTTGATGATAAGTAAATTATTAGCACATTTTAATTTTGGTTTAACCATGCCTTTCACATGGTGGGTAATTACGGTATTGATATGCATGTGATATTTTTCAGGAATGCCAACACAAATGTTTTGACCACTCTACGTTTGGTCTTTCGGATCTCTCAAGTCCAGGGGTATACAGAGAGTTTTGTTCAAGACCTCCTCCGCTCTGGATTGAAGGCCATGTTGAATGGGAAACCCATTGTTATCCCACAATATGGAGAGATCACTAGCATCGTCCTTCTTGGTACACCAGCTTCCTGTTTTTCTCTTTAAAAAGTACATTTTAAAAACAAGTCAATAATGGTGTTTTTTGACCTATTTTATAATTCCAGGAGCAAGTGGAAAGTCCTTCTATGCGATTGGGAATGACATAAGTAAGATAATACACTATTGATCATATTTGCAGGTTTATTGTAAACGTAGAGTGCTCAGATGTGTTTGTTATTTATGGCAGGTAAATGTCCTGAGAACACATTCACTTGTGACAATGGCGAGTGCATCACAAAAACAAATCCAGAATGTGACTCTATAACCGACTGTGTTGATGGTTCAGATGAAGCCTTTTGCTGTAAGTGTCACAATCTTACTATTATGCTAACACTTGAACTAGCTTTTAGTATCCTTTTTGTAAGTTTAAGAATTTTTTTTTCTGTAAGTAAAGGACTTTATTGACATTTTAGTATCAAAAAAGTTTAAAGGAGTGTATAAACGTGTAAAAACATGTATTTAAAGTTGTGCTTGTTAAGGGTTAGAGATTTGAACAAACCACCAATCCTAATGAAATGTACATAGTATTGTAACACATTTAAATGATTAAAAATGAGACAATGGCTACGTTCACACTGGAGGGCTTAATGCTCGTTTTTTTTTTTTCAAGGCCGTTCACATTTCCAATTAAATGCGCCCTTTTGTGATCTCCTGTGTGAATGTGAAATGACCCAGAAGTGACCCGCATGCGCAGAAGAGTACTCAACGGTGAACGGCGTCACTCGTTGTTTGCGGAAGTAGCTTACGGTAAACATGGATGTCAACAACAGTGTGGTCAACAGCTGGGCTCTTTTTGCAATATTAAAGTTATTTTCACAACAGAGCCAGCACAATTACAATCTTCTCGTTTTAAGAAGAAAATTAAAAAGAAGGAGGAGAGCAAGGTTTCTGGCCAAGGTGTTTTGTGGAGAAGTGTTAGCTACGTCAGTATAGAGAAACATGTGGGTGTGGAGTCGCAGCCAGGAGTGGTGGGATACTGATGTGAGTGGCTCTTCTCGTTCCCGCCTACTTCAACGCAGAATTATGACGTTTGTAGCGTATCAATGACATACGGGTCAGATACATGTGGCCTACCGGTACGTATCGGATTTAGGACCACATACCCAAGTGGCCTGGGTCACATTTGTAAAGATCGGATCTGTGTCGTTCAGACTGTCATGAAAAGATCAGATACAGGTCGCATAGGGATAAAAAAATTGGAATTGGGTCATTTCAGCCTGCAGTGTGAACGTAGCCAATGTGTGCTATTAGCCTTCTATGGATTTCCACCCAATAGACAGCAATACTGGCAAAACAATCCGCAGACTTAAATTTAAGATATACACAAGCCATATCTAGGGACAACAATTGAACCGAGACCAGATCCCTCCTATAAACCAACCAGAACAACATAGAAATCACCTAGAATACCATTGGAAGTGCACAGAAACATACTAAAGGCACTAAAAACATGTTAGCAACCAAAGACCAATAGAATTGTAGGGGCTAGTTCTAGCTTAATTTATGTTCTTTGATTGTTAACCACTGTATCTCTTATAGCCTGTGGAACACGTCCAGCCATGGGTAACCGTGTTGTGGGTGGTGAAAATGCCCGTCACGGGGAGTTACCCTGGCAGGTCAGTTTGAGACTACGCGGGCGTCATACCTGTGGTGCATCCATCGTCAACAATCGTTGGCTCGTCAGCGCTGCCCACTGTTTTGAAACGTGAGGAATCGTTCTTGTATAATCTTCTTCAGCCTTTCACTAGACAACAATGTATATATATCTTCTTATATACCAAAGGGAAAACAACCCAAAAGATTGGACGGCTCTTGTGGGAGCCAATCTAGTCAGTGGGGAGGAGGGCGAAGCCACCATTAAAAACATCAAGTCCCTGATTGTCTCTCCGAAGTACAATCCCATGACCACTGACAGTGATGTGACCGTGCTGGAGTTGGAAACACCATTGACGTTCAGCTCTCATGTTCAGCCGATCTGTATCCCAGCATCCTCTCATATCTTCAGTCCTGGGCAGAACTGCATCGTCTCTGGTTGGGGAGCTCTTAATCAGTACACAAGTGAGTGTGTTTGATGTCGCGGAAAGCCTCTGAATATACTTTTGCTTGAATTTGTTGAGTATAACCCAGATGTACTTGGTCACTCTGGTGCTTTCTTCAGTCAAAAGCCTGGCTACTTGTGACTACTCTTTTTGAGACTACACCTCTTTGTGCCCGAGCAGGTGAGGTGCCTTCAACATTACAGAAGGCAATCGTGAAGATCATTGACTCAAGTGTATGCAACAAGTCATCTGTATACAGAGGTGCACTTACCCAAAATATGATGTGTGCTGGATTTCTTCAAGGGAAGGTGGACTCTTGTCAGGTAAGGGTGCTTGATTTAAAAGTGTTTCAGAATTAATTATTCAATTGCTTTAAATGTGGTTTTGCCCTTCAGGGAGATTCCGGAGGTCCTCTGGTATGTGAGGTGTCCCCGGGACGCTTCTTCCTGGCTGGCGTGGTGAGCTGGGGAGTGGGATGCGCACAGATAAACAAGCCTGGAGTCTATTCCCGCGTCACCAAGCTCCGCAACTGGATTCTGAGCTACACCAATACTGCACCAAAAGCCCAGATCACCACCACTGTCCCTAGCGTCACCAACACTACGGTTCACCCTGCTAAAGTTATGAGCCCATCCTCTCAGCAAATCAGTAATGACTATTATCCTGCTACTGGGAACTGCAGTGGTAATTATAACTGTGGCGGAGACATGTGCATCAGCAAGACAAACCCAGAGTGTGACAGAGTCTCTGACTGCCCCAATGAAGCTGACGAGAAAAACTGTGGTAAATAATCTCAATCTCTAGTATGCCCTGTCCTACTTCTAGAGATCTACCTTACTGGAAAGTTTAGCTCCAAACCTCATCAAATACATAATTTTCCAATATATTAATATAAACTTATTACAAAGAGGTGTGTTGGAGCAGGGTTGGAACTGAACTCTGCAGGCAGGCACCAGAGTTGATCGTAGTTTTGGGCACCACTGCTCTACAACATTCACTCTGGTTTGTACTTTTTTTGTTAACTATCTGGAGTAGACCTTTTTCAGGGTAGGTGCCATATTTAAAGGGGTCATTAACTGCCTTTGTTTTTATGTTGTACTGTTCTCTGAGGTCCAATTAAGATTTTTACATCAAAAAACATAATTCAGATGTAATTGGCTATTTTCTATCCTGTTTTTAACTGCCCTCAGTATGCTCGGTTTAAGTAGGTGTGGCGGAGTATAGACTCAGAAGTAAACGCCTCCTACTGTACTCTGATTGGCTAATAGTTTAGTTTATTATGTTTGACAGTCTACATCCTTCATAGATGGATTTGCTGTGATTTAGATAAAAAAAAAAACACATAAATTCTCAGTACATATCAAACACTCTGTGATAACAGACAAAGCAATAGTGACCGCGTAATAAAAACAGATACTCACACTTGTTGCAACATTATTGTTTAATCCAATATAGTTGGGACAGCATCGTCTTTCTTTCTAAAATCCTGCATCAAATTGTGCCTCGTTTGTAAACGAATACATGGTAAAATGAAGTGAAAGTACCAAGTTCCTACTGACGTGATCTGGAACTTAAAAAATTAAGTTCATAAATTTAATAATCTTAAAAAACATTATCTTTTGGATTTTGCATAGATTTGCGTTTACCACTCTCGTCATCTACCTTCTACATGCACAATTGAGTGGATGGGGTTAAAAAGGGTAGAAGCAGGTGTTGATCTTCTGAGGAGGTGGTGTGATTTCTCAGTTCATGACCCCTTTAAATTTAGATGAAAGAAATAAGGGTAGAGATACAGTCTGTTCGAAAGGTTGTACTTTTTTTTTTTTTTTACCAATTTTCAAAGTTTGTTATTGCACTGTACGTTTTTTTTTCAGAATAGCATATTTTCAACATTGTGTCAGCTGATTGGAGCCAAGTTGCACAACTGTACAAACCATTGCATCCCTCACAGCCTCATATTTATTGGTGTAAATGTAAATATGGCATATACCCCGACTTAGGACCCATTGAACTAGCTTTAAGAATAAGAATAAAAGGGTCACCTAATTACTTTCTAGACTGTGGGAATCGTCCAGTTATGGGCCAGGACAGGATTATTGGTGGTGTCACTGCCTATAGAGGTGAATGGCCATGGGTGGGCAGTCTGCAGTACCAACGCACCCACCGCTGTGGAGCTACTCTTATCCACTGCAAATGGCTCCTGACTGCAGCTCACTGCTTCAGAAGGTAGTGTAACTTTATGGCATCTACCCAACATGCTCTACTTTCAGAGTTGGACATGGAAGATTTAGTGTTTTATTTTGTTTTCTTCAATAGTGATCTGAACCCTGCCAGCTGGACGGTAAGTCTTGGCTCGGTCATTTGGTCTGGAGTGGGTGCTCTGGCGATTCCAGTGCAAAGGATCATCCCTCATCCTGCTTTCAATGGCAGCACCATGGACTTCGACGTGGCCCTGGTGGAACTCTCCATCCCTGCCCCAAAGTCCTACACCATCCAGACCGTGTGTTTGCCTTCTCCCTGGCATAGCTTCATCAAAAATATGGAATGCTACATCATCGGATGGGGTGCTATGAGGGAGGATGGTAAGTTTGGGTTTGGTCAAGGTGACCAAGACAAAACCTAACATTAGTAGTTTATGGTTTTTTTCACCATAAACGTTTTGGTGCGGACTTGGGTAATGCTGAAGCTGTCTTCCAAACTAGAGTGTGCAACAAGGAATAAAAACAAACCAAACATGAAATGCTATGGGCGAGAGCATCAAAAAGGTTGGGCATTCCTCAACTTTGTGCAAATATTAAGCAAAAAACACCAGACAACAACCAAACGCCGGTAAAAGAAAAAGATGATGAAACGCAAACAGGATGTAAACAGTTTTCAGACGCATGCTCTGCCCTAAATTTGACACGCCCCAAAGCATTGGAGTTAAAATGCAAAGTATTCCTAATTAAAATAAAGCTATGTTATGTAGACTTGGATTTTTACAATACTATTGCCTAAGAGTGTCCCATTAGGTAATGAAAAGTTCTACACAGACTTGTGGTCTTCATCCTCACTTGAACACAAATACAGCCAAATACAGGGTATACGTCAGTGGGTATTTGGACAAGGCATGTGGCTTTCCAGGGCCATGGTTGGCCACCCCTGCTTTATGCTATTAGTAGACCATTTTGGTATCCATCACGGGTTTTGTGGGATTTAAGATTGTGTCAAGTGTACCAAGTGTGAAAACGACATTAAAACAGCTCTTCTATTCTATACCTTTTTCCCAAAAAATATGGAAACTTGTTACTGCTTTGTTTGACAAGGTGCATTATGGTCTGTTTATCCCATGCAGGCATGATAACCAATCTGCTGCAAAAAGCACAGGTTAATGTCATTGATAAGTTGGACTGCCAGCAAGCTTACGGTGCTGAACTTACCAACAACATGATGTGTGCTGGCTCTATGGAAGGAGACAAGGACACATGTCTGGTGAGTTTCTGGTTAAATTTTTTTTCCATTATTAAACTGTTCTGAACTCGACCATTCAAAATAGTGAGGAGTTACACATTCTTCTCCTTGTAGGAGAAATGTGAATCACTTTTTCTGAAGCACCACTGCACTTACCCAATGATACTTAATGCTCTAAAAGTCTCTTTTTTTTTTCCACTTAAAACATCCACCATGCCTCTTAAGCTGATTACATAACCCAGCCCAATGTAACCCAACCATATCCTTGAGTTTTCAGCAGACTTCAGTAAATGTCATACCTTCCATAAAAACCTCAATGAATGCAGTGGTCTTGTCTTTGTCTGCAGGGAGACTCAGGGGGCCCTCTGGTGTGCCGCGAACCCCAGGGCCGGTGGTTTCTGGCTGGGGTGACCAGCTGGGGTCACGGCTGTGGTCGACTTGGCTTCCCAGGAGTTTACATGCAGGTCACGGCTGTCAGAGAATGGATATCTATATACCTCCCTTTTTAAAAATATCCTCCACCATCTTTCTCACAAGTGATGTGCAGTCATACCTCTCAAATGAAATAAATAGGGGTGTAACGGTTGACAAGATTTACAGTGTGGTTCAGTACGTTTTCGACACAGCAAAAAGAAATGCCAGAGACATTTGATTTGTTACGGTGATTTGTTTTGCCCTGTTTAAAATAGCTGGAAATTCCTGTCTGCGGGGATGGTTTGTCGAGTGTGTGTATCTCCTTGTTTTCGTCTAGCTTCATAATTGACTATTTTTTAAAAAGCCTCAGAATGCCCACAACCGATGTCTGTACCGACAAACTTCTGAAAAATTAATTTGCCAAGTCTATGTAACCTCCTCTTATAAAACTATATATTTCATAAAACTGCACAAATGAATGAATGTTTGGATTTAGCCTTAATACAAAAAAAAAAAAAAAAGTTATGTGTCGCGGCAACAAACAATCTAGTCTGGAGGCTTCTATGTTGTTTGGGATGCATTGCATCTTATTTCACACACTTTAAGCTCTTTTATCTTACAAATGTAATAGGATTAGTTCAACAAATCTTTCGGTTTGTAATGCGTACTGAACTGAAAGCTTCGTACCAAACGGTTTAATACGAATACATGTATCGTTACACCCCTAGAAATGAATACATGAATCTCTAATGGACAACTGGTTCATACTGTACTGTCAAAATATTAATTTTTTGGTATTTATAACCAATGCATTCTGGTGTAACCAACACGACTTAAAAATAATGATAATTGTGAAGTGGCTTTCACTTAAGGTGTAAAAAAATAGCAACATTCGCTTGCAAAAAATTTGATGAATTCCAATTTCAAGAGACAGAAATCACCAGGAACATTTAGATTCCTGTGACACAAAATGGACTTTACTACAAAATGGAGGTGATTTGTTTTTATGTGGTTGATGTGTAAAAGAAGGATTAAGGAAAGAAACATTGTATATTACAATGGAAACCTCAAATGTTTATGCCATTAAGGCCCTGTCCCAGATGGAACATTTCATGTGCACTTGCGGTCTAACGAACTTACAATGGCCGCCGTGTGCATGTATCTTAAGTCCACAAGACTGTAGGGTGTCCCTACTGTTCAGAAGGGTGCTCGCGTGCGCCCCCGATCCGCATTTCTAGCGAGCTCCGCATCAGACTTCTAGCCGACAGTCAAGGTAGCATTACATCACAAAAGTCTGGACTCAGAAGAAGACCGCAAGGGTTTAGGGTGCCATTTGGGACAGGGCCTGAACAAGATTATTTTCAAACTATTGATCTACCATGACAATACTTGACCAGACTATACAATATGACACTTCAGAAATGCATGCTATACCGCCCCCTGTGGCAATGCAACACGTGAGTTAATTTACTTTCTTAGTGTTTCAGGCCTAATTTGTACAAATGGTGCTACATCTCTTAACCAATGAAAGAATAAACATCAATAAAATTGGACTAATTTGGTGGTATTTATTTGCAGTTCATTAAAACAGCTTGGTGACAATTACACAACATCTGTCTCTGGACATACCTTGGTGGAGTTTGTGTCTCTGTACCAAATCTTTCCAAGACTCGAAGCAATGAAAATGGGAAATTCGGACTTGTGCACACAAACTGAACAACAAAGGCTTGCAGTTAAACAACCCTACTACTGTACTTATGAGACAATGAGACAAATGACACTCCAGGGTCCACAATTGCGGTTTGTTCTTCAGAGGTAAGTAAGAAGGACTTCTTGGCTGCTCCTGGTGAAGAAGCGACAATTATTGCAACAAAGGCGCCTCTGATTTCTCCCCCTCTGGGAGAAGAACTAGGTTTGTGGAACAGAGTTGGTAAAGTGAGCCCTTCCCTCAGGGAATGGAGTAACATCCACCCAATGACAAAAGACAGACAGACGGTATGCTGCATTTCGAT
This sequence comes from Carassius auratus, assembly GCF_003368295.1. Classification (NCBI taxonomy): domain Eukaryota; kingdom Metazoa; phylum Chordata; class Actinopteri; order Cypriniformes; family Cyprinidae; genus Carassius; species Carassius auratus. The sequence continues at coordinate 27,980,926 of NC_039264.1, read as the reverse complement.
TGGCTGCTTGATAAATGAATAACAGCGAAAGGGGAAGAATCTGAATTTTAGCATTGTTTTTAAACACAGTGAAACCTCCGAACAGGAAAGTGCAGCTAAAATCCAGACTCATTCTTTTATTACCCCGATTCCAGTCATCATTTTAAGCATAAGAGTTGCTTCTACTACAATTATCAATCCCTTAATCTGAATTTGTCAATTATTAAACAGCTATTTTATGTCTTATATAATTATTTTAACACACAAAATATAATGAATGTCCATGTGGAGTCTAAGTCCAACCACCAGGTTCCTTCTGCAGCCATCAGCTGTTGTTTTTGCTTGGTAAGAGAGCCAAGTCTATACATCTGTCGTGTATTCAGAGACTAGACATCTCTACCTGAGGACTGAGGTAGTACCGACTGCCATCTGCACATCAAATACGTGCCCTTTCCCTCTGTAATCTGGAATTATATGCGCGGGAGACTGTGTTCCACGCGTCCATGTATCGGTCCATACACATGGCAATGCATTTCTGGGAAAAAACAAATAGGGGACAGGATGGTTTAGATTTTTTCCCCCCTCAAATACACATGGGTAACAGCATAAGATGTATCGCTCCCACCTGTTCAGAGTTGTCCAGTGTGCTTCCTGGCTTGCCAATGCACTTCTTGAAGCATTTATCAGTCATTCTCTGCAAATGTGGGACAAATTTTATTAGGAAGGCATGCCATTGAATGATTCTAGTTTTATAGGACATTGTTACTTCTTGGTACTTTAAGAACCTTCCAAAAAGAAGATATGGCAATATCATAGTTATAATTTTTGGTGTAAGATTTACATTGAAACAATTCAGTCCTAAATTGTGAATACATTTAAAAAAATGTTTTACAAAGAAACGTGAAAAAATGAAGTAGAAACATGTTTTCTAGAAAATAATACTTCAAACTTATTTTATTTATAACTAAATCATTATTTACAGTATAGTATAGTGACAGCATTACATTGTAATATTACGGTACTTTACAATATTTATATAAATAAATGGTATTTGAAGGTTTTTACAAGAACACCATACTGTGGAACTACTATGGTACTTTTTGCACTGCTTTTCTGACATTTTGTTGGACATGTTACATGGTATTTTAGGATATCCTTAGTAATACTGTAGTTCCTAAATTACTGTATACAACCACTGTAGCGGTTGCCACCACAGTACATTTTAAAGCGTACCATTTTCATATACCATGGAGTACTAACAAATGTATCATGATAGTAATATGGTAGGTGTTCAAAAAGCAGTTTTATCATATTTGAAAGACAAAATTAGAGGGAGAGAGATGAAATACGATGTAGTTGAAAATACCAGGGTAATACCATGTTATATTTTGGTAAGTATACATCGTGATGAACTTAACCTTTTGTACTGATACCCACCATGACATCTGCATGGTACTCCAAATTATACCAACAATGCTTTAACCATGGTGCATTTATATTTACTTATTTTCCAATATACAATAATGAAACCACTTAACACGTTTCTTATAAACAGACTAATAAAAACACCATTTAGCACCTCAAGAGATTAAAGTCATTTACCTGCAGCAGCTCTTGCGCGTTTGCAACGGCAATCTGAACTTTGACCTGCTCCATTATAGTGCCAGTGTCCATTTTACCAGACGAGGAGTTCGATGAGAAATCTGAACCGAAACTGTCCATTTTACACACTAACAGACCTAATTACAGTGACACACTGGATTAAAGTCAGTGTAGCTTCGCTACATGTGATAACTGTGCCCTTGAGATGAGCCGGAAGCGCTCTGGAAAACATCCTGCCTGATGACTTCTGGGATATGTAGTTTTTCATTACAGCCAGTATCAAAAAGTAACATTAAAACTAAAATAATAAATTACGTGATGAATTTTAAGCTAAAAACTCAGATGTTAAGGAGAGGTGCTGTTAGCGTAAATTATTATTTTAAAGCGACGAATTTTGATTGAACAGTTTTGCAATTTGAAAGAGCCAACAAAATTGTATTAACAGCATATGGTAAAACACACACACACACACACACACACACACACACACACACATATATATATATATATATATATATATATATATATAAAATTATTATTATTATTTTAAGATAGGGTATTGCTTTAGTGCAATACGGATTCTGTCCAGTAGGTGCCGCTACAATCCAACAGGCATGTTATTGCTTTGGAAAAAATATTTTTCAATTTTTTTCTTTAGTTTCATTTGATATTTATAAAAACAAAACACACACACACACACACACACACACACACACACACATATATAAGGAGATCATAATAATAAAATGAATAATTTCTAAACGTTTCTAAAGCCAAAATAGGAAGTGGAAGTTTAAAGTATAATAACACCTGCCAGAGGGATTTCTTTAGAAAAGTCAGGTTTGATTGGTGTTAAAAACTGTGTAAACAGGTCTCTGAGACAGTAACGGCTGTGTTCAAGCTCTAATAACTCTGTTAGACATGAACACTGAATGTTGGCAGGGGGTCTGACAGTAATTAACAGTCAGACAGTACAGTGCATTGGTGTTGTTTGTACAACACACCACTTTGAGGGTGAAAGAAAGATGCAAAGAATAACATCATGATTCCCCTGTCTGCGTAATTGAGTTGGAAAGCAAACACTGTGGATTGATACTAAATACTATAATGAAAGAGATTACATTTTTAATTTTTATTATTTTTATTGTTATTATTTTACCGTGCAATTAAGTAACATTGTATTTAAAACTAGTTTTTGTAGATATTTTTCAAAATATTATTGTCTTACTTTGGACAAAAAATAAAATAAAATAAATAAATATGCACGCATCCACCACGCATTGTGTTTCAGTATCAGTCACACTGACCTGTGCATGATCACTCATTCTCCGAAAGACTTCTGATTACTAATAAAAGGCGTCCTAAGCTCACCTCCTCGTTCAGGATTGGACGTTTCTCGTGCGGGAAGAAGGAGGAGCGACTGAGATCCACACTACTATACACGCTCGCTCACAGCTCAAACCACAGTAGTGATGTTCCCTCAGCAGCATGTGACAGGCAGAACTCACTGAGTCCAGACTGAGCTCATCTCGAGAAACGTTACTACTGAAACCTCTCGGCGAGACGTCTTAAAGTAACACGCGTCCTTAAATATCGAATGCATACTTTACAAGTCCGTGCGTGGAAAGGAAATAAGGTAAAGTCATACTACTTTCGTTCTACTGCTTTTGATTATACGACACAACTTTACAATAAATTAACCTGTGGTGTGCCGCTCAGTAGACTTGTCTGGCGTAAACCTGTCACGTTAAATCGTTATATATATAGTTTCTGTTGTACTTAAACAGGTAACTTAAGTTATTTAAACACGGGAAAAAAATGCAAGTGTTGCCTAACCACTGTTACTGTAGGCTAAATCAATTCAGAAGTTTTAATATGTGAATATTTTCTCATGACAGTACCTGTAGAAACAATAAATGTGGTTACTATCGTGTTTTATAGTTCACCTGGTACATTCAGGTGTATCTTAATTGATTTTAATTTCAAGATGCTGTGGTGGCTTCTAATATAAAGTGTTCAATGAGAATGTAATTTAAAATCGCATTATTTAAAACGGAACACATTTTTTTTTTAGAACATTTAGAAGTATTCCAGCATTCCGTTTCATTCACTATTGTTCTAAACAATTAGGTTTCAGACTGCGGTTCAGTGTTGGATTGTTTCATGCATTTCTGAAATTATAAAATGATAGCTAAGAGCAGTAACTTTATCAGAGATCAAAGAGGAACGTGGTGATTCATTTCCCATGAATCATTAACCCTTGTACTGAAGGGTAGAACAATCTCAAGGTAAACGAAAAGCTGTAATGTTTTACTGCTGTTTAACAAACGATTATGGGTTTACTGCCGTCCAAGGAGATGGTTGGTTCCAAGTGTAATTGCCCTAACTATTATGTATCCACTGTCTAATTATATGTTAAAGATTTTTAAATACAGCTGAACAATAGGCCTTCTGAGTAATATCAAATGAATGTCCACGGATGATGTGAGATGTTAATACTTTATCAAAAGGGGATCTGAAAGGAAATTGTTTCTTTTTTTTTTTTTGGTCTTTCTTCCAGTTTAAAGATGTCTGTCAGTAATCACGAGAACCGAAAGTCAAGGTCAAGCTCTGGGTCCATGAACATCCAGCTGTTCCACAAGACGTCACATGCAGACAGCTTGCTTACCCAACTCAACCTCCTCCGCAAGCGACGTGTCTTCACGGATGTAGTCCTGCACGCCGGACATCGAGCATTTCCATGCCACCGAGCCGTTCTGGCTTCATGTAGTCGCTATTTTGAGGCCATGTTCAGTGGTGGACTAAAAGAGAGTCGAGATGCCGAGGTCAACTTCCACGACTCTTTGCACCCGGAGGTACTGGAGCTCCTGCTAGACTACGCCTACTCGGCCCGGGTGATCATTAACGAGGAAAATGCAGAGTCTTTGCTGGAGGCTGGCGACATGCTCCAGTTCCACGACATCCGTGACGCCGCCGCAGAATTCCTGGAGAAGAATCTGCATCCGTCTAACTGCCTTGGAATGATGCTTCTCTCCGATGCTCATCAGTGCCAGAGGCTGTATGAACTTTCTTGGCGAATGTGTCTGGCGAATTTCGCTAATCTATACCACACTGAAGATTTCCTAAGCTTGCCCAAGGATAAAGTTCAGGAGCTTGTTTTTAGCGAGGAGCTGGAGGTTGAGGACGAAAGTATTGCGTACGAGGCTGTTATTGATTGGGTCAGAGCTGACATTGGAAGGAGGCATCTTGATCTTCCCGACCTTCTGCGCTGTGTTCGACTCGCCTTGCTCCCGGAAACCTATCTGCTAAAGAACGTTGCATCGGAGGAGCTCGTCATGGGACACAAGGTGGGCCGTGAGATTGTGGAGGACGCCGTCCGATGCAAAATGAAGATCCTGCAGAATGACGGCGTTGTCACGGGCTTCTGCGCCCGACCCCGAAAGGTCAGCCAAGCTCTCCTGCTTCTAGGAGGCCAAACGTTCATGTGCGACAAAGTGTACATGATCGATCACAAGGCGAAGGAGATCACTCCCAAAACGGACCTTCCTAGCCCTCGCAAAGAGTGCAGCGCTTGTGCTATTGGCTGTAAAGTATATGTCACAGGTGGTCGAGGGTCAGAAAACGGGGCTTCGAAAGACGTTTGGGTCTACGACACCTTGCATGACGAATGGTCCAAAGCTGCACCGATGCTCGTCGCTAGATTCGGACATGGTTCAGCAGAACTTGACCACAGCCTGTATGTTGTAGGTGGACACACATCCCTTGCGGGGTCATTCCCTGCATCCCCATCTGTGTCTCTAAAACAAGTGGAGCAGTACAACCCCCAATCCAACAAGTGGACACTAGTAGCCCCTCTTCGAGAGGGTGTGAGCAACGCTGCTGTCGTAGGCGCCAAAAACAAACTCTTTGCTTTTGGAGGCACTAGTGTCAACAGGGACAAGTATCCCAAGGTTCAGTGCTTCGACCCCTGTGAGAACAGGTGGACAGTCCCGGCCACTTGTCCCCAGCTCTGGCGTTACACGGCGGCAGCAGTTGTTGGGAACCATGTTGTGGTCATTGGCGGAGATACAGAGTTCTCTGCGAGCTCTGCGTACCGCTTCAACAGTGAGACGTTCCAGTGGACCAAGTTTGGAGACGTGACTTCCAGGAGAATCAGCTGTCATGCGGTGGCGTCGGGGAATCGCCTCTATGTGGTTGGGGGCTACTTTGGGGCGCAGAGGTGTAAAACCTTGGACTGCTATGACCCATCAACGGACTCATGGGACAGCATAACAAGTGTACCATATTCGCTTATCCCAACAGCATTTGTCAGCACGTGGAAGTACCTCCCATCTTGAAGAAAATATGTCTCTGATTTGGTGAGTATTTTCCAGTATTACTGTCCAACTGATAATATTTGCTTTGAGTGCAAGCCCTCTCAGATGTATAAAGCAGTAATTTTGTTTGTTGATGAAAAATGTCTACCCGTAATTAGTGCTGTTGGGTGTCAAATAAAGACGAAATGTTCCTTAATAGTTCGAAAAGGAATGTGGCAGCACAAATTACAGAGTACAACGCGTCTCTCTGGGGCGTACAGGCTTTTCCAAATGCTTCCAGCATGAGCAGGATCAGGTTCATGCTTGCAGTTCTGCCGATGGCGACGCCTGTGCCCCTTTTTTGCGCATTGCTCCACAGAAACAGAGTATGGTTTTGCTTCCCAGGGTTGTTTACAAATCCTCCATCTTTTCTTTTAAATAAATGTCAGGGCTCATTGTTCTCGCTAGCGTACACAGTAGCCAGACAGATAACAAACTCAAATAATGGCTGATGATGTTTAGGGAAGGTGTGTTTTATTTGAGGCTGAGGCCTAATGTTTGGCAGGAAGATTCAAGAATGGAGACTGGAATCTTTCGACTCGTTAGGTGCCATCTTCACCTCTTTGTTTGTTGTAAAACAGGCCTTTGCTTAAAGAATTTCTCTCACTAGTTCGGTTATCTAGTTAAACATCTCCGCTTGTTTAGCACACTCGCAGCTTGTTACCGAAAGCTCAGCACTCGCTTAATGGACGGATGCCTAGGGGAAACTGCTGTTTGCCCTTCCTCAATAATAAACAGATGGTTTGGGTGGAGACGTGCAGAAGAGAGCCTGCGAGGGCCTAGATTTGCACGGCTGCAGCTGCTGACAAGTCTCTTTTATCCTTCTTTGAGAGTGTAATTCCAGCTCTTTTGAATGTCACAAATTCGCAGTTGATTTTTGCACAGAATAGCCTCGTCAGAAACAGCGGAGCGAGGCTTGCGGAATAGGGTGCAGCTATATTTTGCAGCGTTTGGCAGCCAGCAGCTTAAAACTAAAAATACACATCAGAAGCCGTCATCTCGTAATGGGGCGAGGAGAACAAATAGAGGAAATCTCCTTCTCTTTGAAGTCCACTTTTGCTGACTTCCAGTATGCTGTATGCATATGCGTTGCACCAAAGGTGTACAGTCTCAGAAAATGTCTCACCAGTTAGTCACGCCCATTTAAATGCAGATATGTTTCTTTTTTTATTGTCACTGCATATCAGCGCAGTGAGTCACTGTTCTAGTTAACCATTGAGACATTCGTTGGAACGCAGTTCTGTCACAACCTGAGATGGAAAGACATGGGTTGTCTTTTTTTACTTGAACGTCCCGATGAAAGTACAGATTGGTTTCCTATATTCACGTATGTAGTCTCACAGCTTCAAGGTTTGAAACCGCATGCTAGCATACCTTTCTTGCAGTATATAGTACAGTATATGTACTTCGACCCATGAATTATAAAACTGTGCTGAATACTGTATCCCACAATGCATTTTCTTGATTTGTACATCCATGGTTACAGATGAATTATATTTCCTGTCTTCGGGCAACTTTAATGTTTTCTTGCTGGCAAGACTGGTAATCCAAACTGTAACACGAGCACTCGGGAGGAAGTTATCAAGATCTTCTCATTCTTTGGTCTTGCAGAGCAGGCTGTCGTGATTGGCACCCATCCAGTATACACCATATGAGTCTCTGTTTGTTGTTTGACACACCTGATCTAGGTCAAGGGTCGGTTCCTGGCTTTCAGGACGGCTTTATTATCCACAGAGTGGGACCAGATTGACCCTCACAGTCAATACTAATGTTTTATTAATGCACGCCTTTTTTAAAAGCCATCCGAAACGCTAACAGAAAGATCCTTTATTTTGGCATCTGCGTCCGGCCTTTCATGCCCGACACGCGCATAAAGTCACCGCGTCCTGCTGAGCCCTCGCGGCGCGCCTGGATCTGCAAGTTAATGGATCATTTTCTTCACTCCTTTGTCCTGGAAAGCGGGACCTGTGGAGGGAAATTTAATAATATAAAGGCCTCAAATTGGTTACCAGCCATAAATCCATCAAACGGCTCGGGAGCTTGCTTGGTGTTATTAATCAGAATTGCATAATATTCATAAATCAGAAGAGGTGAAAAGGTTGGGATCCGCATACACACAATCCTTTATTTTTCAAGCCTGGGGAACACATTTAAAAGACCTGTGTTTTTGTTATTTAGGGATCAATGGAGCTCTCTTCTGCAAAAAATTTTTGCAAGAGAAAATGCTAATGAGGTTTAGATGGCCGTTCTGTCATGCTGTGATTTTATATGTTCTATACCCACACACTCTTGCTCACAAGTAAACATTGCCTGTGTATTGAGAGGTGGCACATAATGCAAAGAAGAGGGGTTTCCTAATAAATAAGGTGCTGATTGAGATTGATCCGGAGCAGATAACAGATCAATTGGCACAGTAGTTTACACAGCTGTCATTAGTTCACCCTGTGACCCTCATTACAGCTGCTGAAACCATCAGGAAAGAGCTAGCCTCACAATTGATTTATTAGTGTTATTTCAGGTTTATCAATCAAACAATATACAATAAATAATAACCAACTAAATAAATAGTTTGTGATAAATATTTATCATTCCCATTTTATTTACTGCACATTTTATTAACAATTTAATACAAAATAATGAGTGGAAATCATTTATTTAGGTAATATTTATTTAAGTTTTTTTTCTTCGTATTTTTAAAGTACTGTTAATCATGAAATTAGTTTTTTTTAATAAGTGAACTTGAATTATAAATCATTTATTTCTCACTCAGACAAATAAATAGCACTTTATTTATTTAGTCAAAATAAAACGCTGTTTTACAATTTATTGTATACCAATTGTAATTATTTCTTGACATTTAAGTTTTATTAAGGGGTTTTCCATTACTTAAAAAATGTATTAATTTATTTTCAAGTAATAAAAAATAAAGACATTTATTAGTTTCATAAACATTACCCAAATTTGATAAAAATAATGAATCATTCCTGTTTTACCATTTTATAACACACTGAACTGAAACTTTAAATGTTAAAAATATTCTTTTTGTGAGTGCGGATCATGGTCTCAAGTGCTAAACCATTTAAAACATAAAATAATATTTGAGGGATTAATAATTTTGCACCCAAATTACATTACATTAAATAATATTTTAACGCAACCAAATAATTGCTTTAAAACAACTCAAAGATGAGATAAATGCAATAATACATAAAGCTTTGAATACTAAGACTTAAAGTCCTTTAAAAGCTGGAAAAGGTGTGTGTTTTTAATATTTTAAAGTGCGTGGTTGACTGTATAATAACACATGGCAGTAAACTGCTGAGTTTGGAAGAATGTAAAGACAAAAAAAAGAAGGTTTTCAGTTTAGGGCTCCCGCTAGGTGATGAAAACAAGACCATAAACTCTATTAAACACAAGCTGATTGAATCCCAGGCATGCGTTCGGGTCTTTAGACTCGCTTTAATGGAATTTCCAAGGTCTGCAAACTGGGTCAAAGGTCACCCGTTCTCCTGCTGCTGCTCTGGGACGGACGGGTGAGACCACTGACGCTGATGGACGAGCACTTACACAACTCTCAAAAGTTCACTTCACCGCACGTTAAGCGTTCGTGTGGTTTGTGTAGCATCGTTTCTCACAAAGTGTCTGCCACGTCCCAGGAATAACACAAAAGTATGAAATACGGGACGCTTCTGTTTAAATATAACCAGCTCTGAAGCTGCTGTACTTGTGAAACGCTGATCTCTCTCAGGTAGTATTTTTAATACTGCTGGAGTGTTGATCGTCTCAACAACGGAAAAACAGACCGCGTGTCCGGAAAGTATGCAGTACTGGGAGAAACAATAGCATTTAAATTTGGTCTCTTTTTGTGTCCAGATCTGAGCTTTGACCCTCATGCATGGCATCCAGAACAGTATTGATTAGAGAACGATCATCATGTCCGCTGGTAGAGGGGTTCAAGGCTTTAATTACAGCAGCGGACGCATGGAAACACGTGTTGTGGTGTCAAGAGACACTGCTGGGTGTGAACGGATCAGCTGGCTGGCTTTAGCAGTTAGGTCACTGTATTATCTAGACTTTACAGCATTGTTAACCCTGTTCAACTCTGATTCAGCTCCGATGGTGTCAATCCCAGCCTTATTCCAGCTGGAAAACATTATCAACTCTCATACTGTTCTTTAAAATAATATATCAGTAATATATAATAAGATATTTTTTATTTTAATTAAATTAATTATAAATAGCAGTATAATATTAATAATTAATAATAATAGTGTTGTTTATTTGATAAATTATTGTATTATGCCATGTTGCTACATTTAAATTTTAGATTTTAAAGTAAAAAACTATATAATACAAAAAGTTAATAATAATAATAATAATAATAATAATATAAATAAAAACTAAACTAAATTTTTTTTTATTTATTATATTATATATATATATATATATATATATATATATGTATTAAATATATACACACACACACACACACATATATATATATATATATATATATATATATATATATATAGAATTTTTATATATTTTGTAAACAATTTGTCATTTATTTTTAGTGTCTTTCATTTACTAGCATTGACTTATTTGTAGTAAAATATTTTTTTTATCTTCTAAGTTTAAAAGATAAAATAAAAAATAATATATAATTAATAAAAATAGTATAATATTAAATAATATATTAAGAATAGTGTAATTATTTTAATTATTGTATTCTTTATAAGCATTTTATGTGCCATGATGAAACATTTTAATAATATAATATGATTAAAAAATACCATAATAATAAAATGTTTAATTTTAATTCATAAAAAAATACTCTTATAATTGTATAATATTAATTAATAATAAAAGCAATTTAAATTATTGTATGATATATCTGCATTTTATATGCCATGTTGCTAAATATTGATGTTTAAAAGATGAATATGATAATAAAATATTCACAGTCAATTAAATAATAATAAATGGTATAATATTAATTAATAAGTGTTGTTATTTGGATTAAATTAAATGCTGTATTATATATCAGCAGGTTATATGCCATGTTACTCTCTAGATATCGGTTAACATTTATTCAAATGGTTTTCACCTTCAGATAAAACACACTCTTAATAGGTCAAGTGTTCAAAAGCAGATCTAAAGGAACAGCCTGTTTTATAGGTTGTGGAAAAACATGTTGTGCAAGTGGAAATTAGGCACAAGTGAACTTCATGAGCTCATTACCTACATGTTTCAGGGGATGAAACGCATTTAACAGGCCAAGATCAGTTTTATAGCGCTTGTTTTAAAGCTCTTCTGAAATGAAAAGCAGCTTAACATACCGAATGTGATCTCATTAGTAAGTGTTTGTAGATTACACATAGTTACTCTCGTATACATACCATCAGTTTTGTGATGCGCCCGGTTTCCCAAACTAATGTGAAGGATTGTAGGTGAACCATGTGGAGTTCAACATGTGTAACTCATTCCCTGTTTTTCCGTCCTCAGATCTTCCGGCGTTCTCTGGAATGCAGCCGAGTCCCCCCCCTCCCCCCCACGAGGCCTGGGAATGCCGGGGGAGGGGAGACGCTTTTCCTCCTTTACATTCACATGGACCTCGTGCTGGAAACCAAGCCTTAGGTCAGTGGGGTGGGTCTCCATGTCAAACAGATCCCATCCCAGCTCACCGCGGTCCTTACAGCGAGACACGGCCCTGAAGAGATGCAGAAAGCATTGAGGACGCTTGTGTACATAAACTCACTAGACTCAACTCTTTAAAACAGGTTATTTTTAGCCTGAGGTTCCACACTTCAGTGTCTCGTTCACTCACACGGATCCTGCTCGGTCATAAATTAAGTAATAAATAACTCTTGCCTCTGGTTACTCACTTTAGCGCATGCAACTAGGCTCATTGTGTTCTTTAGTAGACTTGGGTGACCTTTTGAAAGAGGAAATGAACCCAAAATTGTAGGATAACTAGCTAGCCTGTGCTGCCTTTTTATATATAGAATGTGTTTTTTTTTATTGAATATATTATTATGCAAGAATATTCAAAACACTTCTCTGTTTAGCACTGTGTTCTTGTTAAAAAAAAAGTACTGGACGAATAGCCGGGCTGGGCTAATAAACAAGTTTGGATGGTATTTCGCCTCCAAATGATAAGAAATTAAGCCTGTTTGCGTTTGGGATATTATTTTCAAAAGCAATTAAAGCAGATGCTCATTACCATAATGCACAAATCGCAATACTATTGTGGGAAAAAAAACAAGAGTAAAAGTATTTTAACACATCCAGATTTTCATTAAGAAATACGTAAAAATCCTGGACAAACTACGGTAATGTGGAAAACGTCCTCAACTGCCATGAAAATAATGTCAAAAAAGAAGAAACCAATAAGAAATTTGATTTTGCTTAAAGAAAATGAAACCTGGTATTATATTTCTTGCATTTTGACATTATTTTCAGAGCAATTAAAGCACATTTCCCCCCTAGATTCTCATTACCGTAATGCAAAACATCATTGCTGTAAGGGAAAAGAACAGTAATTTATTTCTTATGTAAAGTCGTACGCATATGCAGATTTTTAAAAAAAAAACCTAAATAAATACTTAATCCTGGACAAATTGTGGAAATGAGGAAAACACCCTTAATTATCATGAAAATAATGTCACAATGTGAAAAAAAAGAGAAAGAAATAATATTTTGGATAAAGAAAATAAAGCCTGGTTTTATATGTCTTTTTGCATTGTGGAATAATCTTTTAGGGCCATTAAAGCATATGTATCCCCCAAATTCTAAAAAACAAAAAAAAATCATTACCATAATTAAATAAAATAATTTATAATTTAAACAATAATTACAGTATATTGTGGATAGACAAAATATGGTAATAAAGAAAAATGTTCTTAGTTGTCATAAAAAAAATAATCACAATGCAAAAAAAGAAAACAGACATATAAGATTAATGTTTTTCAATTGTTTGCATTTTTTCCCAAGGAAATTCAAACAGATTTTCCTCACAAATTCGCATTACAGTAGTGCAAAAAAAACAATAGGAATATATTATCTAAACTGTATTTATGTGTATGCAGATTTAAAGCCAGGACAAATTACGGTAATGATGGAAAATATTCCTAATTGTCATGGAAATGTCACAATGCAAAATAGGCTTAATTTTATTTCTTAAAAATGTTTTCACAAAACTGTAGGATAACGTGTAGTTTACAAAGTGAATTACATTCACCAAACTACTTAAGCTGTGGATTTGTTCTTAATGGTTTTGTGCCAAACCTTCAGTAAACTGTTTTCAAAGTGTACGAAAACCTGACGAAAGTCTTAAATGTTATTACTGTACTTGTAGCCTTGATTTTGTTCTATTGTTGTATGTACGTTTGTGAAGTATATTGTATTTTCAAGTAGATTTTGCACATTGTGTCCTTCTCACTGTTGAACGGTCATCTACACTCATAAGGCTGTTTTTCTTAAACGTCATTAAAATGTGTTGCCTGAAGCCAAAGAAAGCAGCACAGATAGAGACATGTTACCAGCTAAACGCTGTGTCATTCTGAAATATTTGTTTATTTGTTGTGTAATGTCTTAATTTGTGTACAATGTTTTTTTATATCACTGATATTGTTCAGTTTTTTTTTTTTGGACATTTAATGCCAAATACTGTTTCTAACTTCTGTCAGTCATAGAGTATGGTGTATTAAAGACTTTTTAAATAAAATCTCGGTAAAACAAGCTAAGCACGTGTCCTTTTGTTTTGTAGAGATTGGATTAGTGGATTACCCTGACTAGGATCATGCTGAGTGATGAGGAATGTCTCGCACCTTTCCTAACTTGCTAGAGACGCTGGAATTTTGAAAGTGTCGGTCACACCCAGTTGATTTTAACCACAGCCATTTTAACCATAGCGAGTTCCAGCCGCTTCAGAAACCTGGAGTGTAAAGTTAAATATCTCTGCACAAATTTTACAGCTCCATGTTGCTATTTTAGCTCAGGCATGGTCTTCTTCAGAATCAAGGGTGCGTGTACATGTCACAGCACCAGCCTCATTCCTTTCATTCCCGGGCAGGTGTTATTAGTGGAAATGCCAACGAATGGCACTGAGACTCCAGACGGCATTCCTTTGCCCAGATTGTAGGGAAGAGATCTGTCTGTTGAAACAAAGAGACACAAATTAAGCCAAACTACTGATTATAAACAGTGATTCAAAATGTCAAATTTCTTTCAAATGAACTTTGGAAAAAACTGACCGGATGTTGGTAAGATTCATCCAGAGGCAAAACCCACTTCTGACGGATGTAGGACCACTAATTAAACGACAAAGCCTTGTTCTCTCATCCTCATGCCATCCAAGATGTAATTGTTTCTTGATCCGGACAGATTTGGAGACATTACATCACTTGTTCCCCAGTGGATCCTCTGCAGTGAATGGGTGCCGTCAGAATGAGAGTCCAAACAGCTGATAAAAACATCATAATAATCCATATTGCATACTTGTTTTGTACTATTTTTACTTGTAAATGGTGCTTCATCTATGCAGATTTCTCTCCTGATTCAGACAAGAAAACTTTTTTATTGTGGATAAAGGACTCATATTTTGTCCGAAAGCAACATTTGATGTTTAAAATGCAGTTTTTCGCTTCACAAGACATTGCTGTGGTTGTGTGTTCACGGCGTGTGTGTGCACTTTGGATGGGTTAAATGTAGAGCACGGATTCTGAGTATGGGTTACCATACTTGGCTGTATTTCACGTCCCTTTCACTTTCTCTTTCACTTAATTGATGGGTTGGAGTGGTGTGGAATATTCTGTGTATTATTGTGATGTTTTTATCAGCTGTTTGGATTCTGATGGCACCCATTGACTGCAGAGGATCCATTGGTGAGCAAGTCATCCAATGCTCAATTTCTCCAAATCCAGTTTGCTAATATATATATTTTTTTTGGTTGAACCAGTCCTTTGAGATATCGACGTTGAGTGATGAAATCAAACATTCCTATCACATCTCAAACAGTTCAGTCATTTCCAAACCAAATCCATGGCTGAGCTCCAGGAGACTGGTTGAAAAAGACATTGATACTGAAAGTAAGAGCTGGCCTGATGCCCGCCAGACACTCTTGAATAAGTTATGCATGTGGAGGTCAAAAGCCACGGGTCCATGCACTAATAGAGCCCATCAGAGATGCCAGATGGGAGAAATCCCTAAAAGCAGCTGGGCACGATCCCATGGGGAAAAAAACTGGGTTTTCCAGACAGATGTCTTTGTAAAAATGATTTTGCAACTACTGAAGCCTTTGTGATAAATAGCATAATGGTTTCAACTAGAACATGAAAGTTAATCATTTTGCACTTGGCTTGCAAATCCTTTTAAAGTTTGAAGGTTATTGAGATAATATGAATACTTTTAGATCTACTATAAGCAAAACAGACTGAAAAAAATGTCTTTGCTGTTAATTCTCAGTTTTTAATGTACAAAAATTGGTTGTACATTATTATATATTGCTTTGCTGGCTTTGGTGTACTGGAACAATGGAAAAAGGCGGCAAAAAATAAACTTCATTCATCACAAGCACCGTATTCCAGCTGAGCATGTCGACCGGCTAAGTGCTTCAGGTGTGAGCGCAGATGGGAAGCAGCATCTGAATGAATGCAGCCAAACACAAAAGAGGCACGGGGATCGAGACATCTTCCTTTCAAAGGGATCCTGGCAGGATGTGTGCGGGCACTAGCGTGTTTTTTTGTGGGACTTCTCAAAGGCGCCATTGTCATGCAAAATGGAAAACCGCCGAATTCAAAAGGATTCCGCCGGCGACGCAATTAATGCGCTGCGCATAAATAGACGTTTGAAACTTGGCAGAAGACAAAAGGACTAGCCAATGCGGTCTGGAAAGGAAGGACCGCCACAGTGTGGACAGAAAGAGGGGGCCGGTTGGCGTAGTCGGCATTCAGTGAGTGTAGTTGGTTAACGCTTTTCGTAACCTTGAGAAGAAAGGGCGCATTTGGTTGGAACGGACACTAAGAGGGAACAGGGGTCGAGACCCCCCTTCACCCAAATACTGGCGTGTGTCTGCCAGGCGGATGCGTGCAGCTGGGGGGCCTCCAGGAACACAAAGATCCTGCATTAGTGGACAATCAGCTAGTGGACAACCCCCCCCATGGGGATCTTACCTCGAGGGTTTGGGCCAGAAGCGTCCTTTTCCAACCGCCCACCTCCTCAAAATCTGTAAATCAATGCACCAACACAAATGTTAGTTTGCACCTAGCAGGAACCTCCGGCAAAGCACATCTAGCTCTCAGAAAAAATGAGACCCCTTAGGCTCTGTTCAAGCTGAGGTTTATTGCCCAACCAACACAGCAAATCCCATTCCTTAAGACATGCAAGAAACTTGTTGTTGTCGACACCGGCAGACATGTCGAAGCAACACGTTGGTAGAATGTGGCCACAAACATACGCAATTCAGGCCGTCTTTGACCACAGGCAGCTCAAAGTGCTGATGCCTACGTGCGCCTGCGGTGTCTTGGCACAGGTACTTTCTGTCAGTCAGGTCGTGATGTGATCTGTCAGGAACGTTAATGGTTTTAGTGGTTCCTCAAAGTACTGGAGGGAGCCACTACACAATGGCATAAACAGCATTTAGACAGACCTCAAGGTATGTTAAGCAATACTGTGATAATATATGAAAGGGTCACCTTCATTAAAATGCGTTGTATAGCTTTAAACACACACCCGGAGCAGTGGGCAGCCATTTCTTGCTACAGCATCCAAGGAGCAATTTTGGGGTTTGGTGCCTTGCTCAAGGCCAACTCAATGGGTGTTAAAGATGGAAGCGAGCACTGGTCATACAATCCCCCCACCTACAATTCCTGCTGGTATAGAGACTCGAACCCCAGCATTCAGGTTACAATTCCAACTCTAAACATTAGGCCGTAGCTACCCCCAGTTGTATTGTTCTTCAATACAAAACATGATGTTGGCTTGACAAAGCCTTGCCTTAAAGGCAAAAATCCTTTAAGTTAAACAGATAAATAGATAGAAATAACCAATAATGCTTAAAAATGCTTTGAAAAATGTTAAATCGATGACGAAAACTCAAGGCAGGAAGCACAACTGACACTCTTCAACACGCATCGCAGGTTCTCCTGTAGCGCACGCATAAATCTTCCCTCAGTAAAATGCACATCACTCGGCATTAAACACAACGAGGTGGGCGCCTCCGTCCGCCTTGCCAAAACATCTCTTTGTCTAGACGCCATAAAAGAAGCCGGTTATTTGTGAAAACAATTATGCGCAGAAATCTGAGTCTCTAAAATTGAGGCAAGAGACTTCTGAGAGCATTCCGACAGAAACGGCCAGCAGAGAGGAACAGTGTTTTGGGGAAGGGGGGGAACGGTAATCACTGTTTACACAATGGAGTAATTACACCGAACAGCAGGGGGGCGGCTGGGAGGGGCGGCGTGGACAGAAGCTTCGCTGACAGATCTAGAAGCGCTCTGATTAACAGTGAATGTTATTGTGTGACGCCGAGCTTTGATGCTCAGCCTTGTGCGGTCGATGGCCTCAGGTCGAGGCGTAGCACCTAATATAAAACATTTCTCGACTTGCGGTAGTCGACAGACAGACAGAACGATTCTGAAAGGTTGCTCAATTCACAATTTAAGACGTTTCTTGCCTTGCAGGAGGTGAAAAAAATATGATGATAATTGCATAACAAAAGAATGTTGATATTTGTCATAGTTTGCAAAGATTTCCCAATGTGGGAAGTGAATTCTTCTCGCGTTAGCTCAAATGGTGACAAAGATAGCGGCTTGTCATGCCACAGATCTGATTCACAAGCATTCCACGGACACTCCACATGTTTGGATGCTTGAAATAGTTCCTCGTCACCATAATGCCTCTTGTTTGTTTGGGATGAGTGGGATTCTATGCTATTTCCTGGAGGACAGAGAAAACAAGATGGAATGAGGGTGAATCGTATCTCTAGGATGGGACAGCGGAGTCGTAATTGGACCATTGTGTGATTCAGACAGGGTGGGGGCAGATGGTCGCTTCTCGAGTCTGCCCATCCCGATATGGGCCCGCTTGATAATTACGGGCCACTCAACAGAAAAGGCACTCGAAAAGTGACATCGGGATGAATAATACAACAAAAGGATGTGAACCGTCTGTCTGCGCCCGTCTCCAGGGTGTTGGGGTGTCAGCCTCTCTAACTCGCAAGGTTAATGAAGCAGCTGTGGGTAACGACGTGGCTTGGCTTTTTGTGTGGAGCACCATATGATGCACATCTAACGTCATGTGGTTTCTTTCTGTTAAAAGCTCAATCATTTCCTGTAGCATATCAGGTTTTTGGAAATTTGATGAACAAATTATTTTTTTTAGTAAACTCAAACCCAATTTTTTAAATAGAAGTCACGTTTTGAGAGAAAAAAAAGAATATATTGTCATAATTAAATATTTTTACAGAAAGAAATGAAAATATAAGGTTAGAGCCGTGGCCTAGTGGTTTGCGCACATGCAGCAGAAACATGTAGCTGTTGAGTTCATGCTGGACGCACAGGTTTGATCAATCTGGCATTATGTCCCAATACAGATTCCACTATCTCTTCTCCCCTCTATCAATAAAATTCACAATCAATCTATAAAAACAAAACAAAAAAACCCACCATGCTCAAGAAAGAAAGGAAAGCACAGAAAAAAAAAATATTATTGAAATTTATATATAAATGCTTTTGCATTTTCTTGCAAACATTCTGTTTCTTAAAAACACTGTACACTGACGAGTATAAGCTGGAGGAAAAAAAACGATACCTCATTGATTTTGCAAACATCCGCAAGGTTTCTCAGAAAAACACAATAGTTTTGCGAAATAATTGAAATGTTTTGCGAAAGAATTCAGAGTTTCTCAGGTAAATTTTCAATTATTTTGCAAAAGAATGCAAATTTTTTGTGAATGAATGAAAATGTTTTTGAAATTTTTAAGAGAGTTTGTGAGAGAATGTAAACGCAAACATTTTTGCAAATTAATGCAAACAGCATTTAAATATTTTTTTCCCTCCCGTTTCATGTTGATGCATAGATTTTTATTTTATGGTAAATATAAGCTCCTTTCAGTTTTGGTTTGATAATAGTTTCTGCAGCAAATATTTTCAAACCGCTAAAGAAAACAAATATATATTATTAGCATTTATTCAGGTCTGCGCTATTGTAATATTTATATTTAAGTATTTTATGCACATACAGTATTAGGCCTTATTAATGAAAAACAAACTTAACAAATGTCTGTGTAAATCAAATGTGAAGAAATTTCTACATATTGTTGGCAGTTATAACAATATACTTAATGGTTTTACAAACAATTTAGAGCTTCATGTTAAATTTTTGATAGCCTTTCATTTGCAAATGTGGATATTAGACAAACTGTGGAATAACATACTTTTCAACAGAATGTTAAAAACAACAAAGTGCACCTATACCCAATTGATCAAAACAAATAAGTGACAGATTTACCAGCTATCAAACTAAGTCCCCATGCAACCAAACAGGTCGGACGACAAATAAATGGCCAGCAGCATTCAGTCACACAGGCCTTTGACATTTATAGATCTTGGCAAGAATCTTAGACTCTTTTTTCAACCGCTATTTGGCACAAGAACTACAACATACAAGCGTTTTTATCACAGATCGCCAACCACACACACACACACACACACACAATCCCAAATAAAGACTTTCTGACCTGTAACTAAATACACAAAGATTTGACTATGACAGCGGATTCTTCGCAGGCCACTTTATTGGATTACACTTCTGCAAACGTATGAATAAACTCAGTGTGTGTTGTGGCATACTATCAGTCAGCAGTAACCTTATCTTCCTGGCCATATTTCCTTTTTACATGATGATAAACAAAGAACAATAACTTCATTCATCACCATTGCCATTTTACAACAGGTGTCCTTTAAACACTTCAAAGTTTTACCGAAAAGCAATAAAGACAAAGTCGTTAAAGTTGTTTCCATGGACACGGAAAAAAACAATACGCATTTATTTTTATGGGTCAGGACAGGAAGATATACGGCCTGCATGGGACATGATCGCTGGTGCTGACTTTACAGAGCTGTTATGTAACTGAGAAAGGAGTATTTTAGACACTATCATGCTCGTAAAAGTGTTAGCCTAGCAGCTTGTCTGGCAAATTAGCACATCAACACAGAATAATACAGGCAGATTGCACAAAGCTCTTACGTTATTAAGGGGAAATAAATGCGACTAGAATTCTAGTCAAAAGCAGGGCTCCGCGTTAGCTGTGACTAAACTGCTAACATAAAAATCTGCAACAATAATTTAATAATTACTAGACTATTTTCTCAGAGCTGTATAAACTCAGAATGAAAGCAATTCTGGTAAAAAGTCCGAATTGTGAGATGCCAAAATGCGAGATACAAATTGTGAGGAATCTGAATTTGGAGAGACTCGTAATTGTGAGAAAAACGAATTGTGATAAAAAATAGCAATTTATTTTTATTCTATAGTGAAAAAAACTGAATTATGAAATGTAGACCCAAATTTCAGAGATCAGAAGTGCGAGATATAAACTCAGAATTATATAAAAAAGTCAGAATTCAAAGTTTATAGCTCAAATCTTTTTTTTCTCAGAATTGCAAGATATAAACTCAGAATTGTGCGATGCATATTTAAAATTGCGATGAAAGGACCTCTCTCTTTTCCATACTCGAATCCAACATAATCTAGGACAAGCATTTCCTGCATGCTATAGCAAATGTGTTGCAAGCTACAATGTTGAATCAGGGAACAGAGGACTCCTATTAATCAGTTAAAGCTTTGTGAGTGAGCAGTTTGAATCATACTCCCTCACTGAGCGAGTCACTTTTTGGTTACACTTGATTCAAAAAGAGGTGGAAACAGTCAAGTCAGCTTTATTTATGTAGCGCTTTAAACAAAATACATTGCGTCAAAGCAACTGAACAACATTCATTTGGAAAACAGTGTGTCAATAATGCAAAATGATAGTTAAAGGCAGTTCATCATTGAATTCAGTGATGTCATCTCTGTTCAGTTAAATAGTGTCTATGTATTTATTTGCAATCAAGTCAATGATATCGCTGTAGATGAAGTGACCCCAACTAAGCAAGCCAGAGGCGACAGCGGCAAGGAACCGAAACTCCATCGGTGACAGAATGGAGAAAAAAACCTTGGGAGAAACCAGGCTCAGTTGGGGGGCCAGTTCTCTGACCAGACGAAACCAGTAGTTCAATTCCAGGCTGCAGCAAAGTCAGATTGTGCAGAAGAATCATCTGTTTCCTGTGGTCTTGTCCTGGTGGTCATCTGAGACAAGGTCTTTACAGGGGATCTGTATCTGGGGCTCTAGTTGTCCTGGTCTCCGCTGTCTTTCAGGGATGTAGAGGTCCTTTCTAGGTGCTGATCCACCATCTGGTCTGGATACGTACTGGATCCGGGTGACTGCAGTGACCCTCTGATCTGGACACAGACTGGATCTCGTGGCCACGGTTACCTCGGAACAAGAGAGAAACAGACTAATGTTAGCATAGATGCCATTCTTCTAATGATGTAGCAAGTACATCGGATGTTATGTGAAGTGTTCCGGTTCCAGTTTACCTAATTAATGCAGCCTAAAAATCCTTTAACGGATTTGGATATTAAAAGCATATAAGTATGTTATGTGTATGCCAGGTTAAAGAGATGGGTCTGTAATCTAGATTTAAACTGCAAGAGTGTGTCTGCCTCCCGAACAATGTTATTTAGGTTATTCCAGAGTTTAGGAGCCAAATAAGAAAAGGATCTGCCGCTCACAGTTGATTTTGATATTCTAGGTATTATCAAATTACCTGAGTTTTGAGAAACAGCTTACAGCAACTGTCATGTGGTACGTTAGTGTGACCAAAAAAAATAAAATAAAATAACTATTATTATTATACAGGACATTCTAGTTGTTCAAATGACAAATAAATATAAAAACATATTCAAAGTTTTGTTGCATAATGGTATTCTGAAATAAATATGGATAAATATGGCACATCAATTACAGTGATATCATCAAATTAACCAATCCATATTTTATATTAGCATATTACATTACACATAATACCTACTAATTCAGTTGTCTGGAGCACTTATTAAGCGTGACTAATTCTTCAAATTGCCAGTTAGATTCTGGTAACTTTCACAGCTATAGGAGAGTAGCCAGCAGCCTGAGCTTTGTTTTCTTTAGCGGACAGAGGTCTCTTTGCAGAAAATAGCTACAATTAAAACCGTGACGTGACTACAGACACTTGTGAACCAGACAGGGGTTGTCTCGTAGCCCAGCGTCTAAAATTAGCCAAGCACAAGACAAGACGGAAGACAGAAAACCATTTCCAAAGACAAAAGTCAAAGACATCATCTGGTACAGAGTTGCTGGACGCGCGGCTGTCAGATCCGGATTGGATAAAAGGAAAACCACAACACCTGAAAATAGCCGTGTTCCGCCACAGCACTGCAATTAGCATGGCCTGAGAGACGGACACCAGGTCCTGTTAAAAGTTGGGCTCCGTCTGTTTTCCTGTGAGAAACGGGCCCAGAATCAACAGACACAACACGAGCAGAAAGAGAGATGGAAATAAAATCATATTGTCCGAAGATACCGCCTCGCAGAGAGCTTAGAATAACACCAGCACTGATCACTGCAGCGCTTTACATGCTTTTCAGTTTCCTCTGTGGTCAACTTAAAGTGCAAGGTATAAGCTCTGTTCATAAACGGAATAGTACCGTAGTACACAGTGTATATATACATATATATGTATATATACATATATATATATATATATATATATATATATATATATATATATATATATATATATATATATATATATATATAAACATATTCAAAGTTTTGTTGCATAAAGGTATTCTAAAATATTCCGCCTTATTTTTTACCTTGTAGGTGCGAGACTTCCGGTTTAATTAGCCTCAAGCCATTAATAGCGACACAACTGCCTGATCTTGCACACTGATATTTCTTTTAGTATTTTAATACCTTATCTTAATAATAAACACACGGGTTTGTGGTGTAAATATTTCCAGGTTACAACACTGCAGTTTTTTAATGAATCAGAAGTCTCGCGCATTTGAAGATGATGAGAAATAGCTTACTTCTGCATTGAATAATAAGGTGGATACTGGGTATTACATATAAAAGATACTGAGCACTTTTTCTGGAAGTTGCGACAATAAAAATTGCATTGTTGTGAGAAAAAAAAAAAAAAAAAAAAACGCAGGTAAGTCACATTTTATTACTATAAGCAATAATGTCAAATACCTTAAATAAAATTAAAGGTTGAAAGATTTTAAACGCTATAAACATGATTTAGTTCCCCTCACTCAACAAGCAAACAAAAAAAATCCTTTAAACGCACCTATTCAGACAGATACGTATACAGTAATCAGATCAGAAATGAACCGTATGAAGCAAACGTAATTTATTGGTCAGTTCATTTCAGACGATAAAAAATGCGACTCATATTCTGGAAAATATGGTTAAAACTGTACATTATGAATTTGTAGACATTTAAAAAAGCAGTATCCCACATTTGTCACATGACCTTGTTATATTACGCTTGATCAGTTAAGTGGCCACCAAGATATTTCGCACATTAAACTGTTTTAATTTTCCATAAGAATATTGTAGGTTTTTGCAAATAATGAGCCAAAAAATACATTAACATTGCACTTACTATGTTATTACTAAATCAGCTTTACTGTTAATTCGTTGCGAAGGAAACGGAAGGTCGGGTTGGGCACACTGCATTGTGGGATACAGTATTTAACGAACTGAGCTCTTCAAAAGTTGTTTTTTCTATACACAGATACAATGAGATTTGAATAGGAGTAAAGATTCAAGAGTCAGATTTATTCCCCACATATTTTATTACTAAAATGTCTCTAAAGGCAGCAGTTTTAAGTGTTCACAAGTTTTTCTATTTTTCTCCGGTAGAGTGAGTACAATGCTGTGGTAGAAAAAAAAAACTGGCCTTGCGTGCTAAAAACTTAAGACACAAAACATCAGAAATATTAACACTTGAGGTCCCCCTTAAAGTTTGCTGGTATTGAAAAGTGGCTAGTGTAACTGGAAACAGAAAAATGATAGTTTTTAGACACAATTTGACAACAATATTTGACAATAAACCGTCTTCACATAGCAATAACATCGTAGAATTATCTCGTACAATCACAGACACCAAGTAGCTACAGTCACGATGAATGCCGGCCGAATCAAGAGACAATTTTAAGCAACATGATGATGTTGTTTTTTAACTCACAGTGGAACAAATCAAAGAAAACAATTCATTCTGCGATAAAGTGCGCTGCAGCTAAAGGAGTGAGACAAACAGCATTTAGTCACTAACTTCATTATTAGGTCATCGACATCATGTGACGTACTATTTACACATCATTGAGAGTCAAAACCGATCTGCTACAGTGTGAAAATATCCTTTCACTTGCACCACGGAAAAGCTTCGGACTAATATCAAATCAAGCCGTTTTTATAAACTTAGCATCAAAAATACTTCTTCCATCAAGTGGAATAGGTGAATCCGAAGGTTATCCAAAAGCAATGCATTATGGGTAGTTATCGAACTGAAAAACACTAAATGACAGATTAATAAAAATAAAAAAAATAAAAAGTGCCTACAAATTAAAACAAACAAATTATACCCAAACAATCCAGCTGTAATTTCAGTGGTCACATGACATTCTTGCATAATATCAACATCTCGTTTATGTTAAAAGGAAACTCTATGTACAAAATATACATATAAGTCACATGGTCGCAGGAAACGGACATCAGAGATACACGTTATTTTCAGAGTGGTTTAAATCCTAGTTTTTGGCAGCATTACTCTGAAATCCACAGTATTATGTCACACATGCCGTTTTTGTGGTCAGCTTGAGGACAGAGGAAATGCTTGATAACTTTAGAGACTTAATTTAGACATGGAATGAAATGAATGTGGGTCATAAGAAAGTAGGAAATGCAAAAACGTGAAATGTGTTTAAAGGAAACCTGATTAAGACGACGCTTTCCTTCTCGAATGTGGATGGTAAGGAAACCAATTTAAGATTTTAAATCAATTTTAGAAATAAAAACTGACTGTATATATCTACCACAATATTTAAACATAGTTGGCACTAATCTTAAATGGAACGGTGTACATTAATGTCATATTTTATTTTTTTCTCCTAAAAGTTCTCAATATCTTAATGCAAAAAAACCCCAACCATTTTAAGTACTGTAATACAGTAAAACACTGATCAGACACCGCAATTGTTTGTTAATTTTATCAAACATTAATTTAAAAAACTAAAACACCAACAATAAAGCAAAAACACTACCATTTAAAACAATTTAAATAATAAAAATCTTTGCAGAATGGCATTGAAAACGTTAGGAGAAAATGACATTAACATGATAGCATAACGCAAACATTTTTCGGGGTGAATAACGACCTGGACATTCCTTAATAGTTTTCATGAGATTCAGTCGTTTGTATTTTAGCCATGTCATGTCTTAAATTGACTTTTTGATCATTTGGAAAGATGAAAACATGGTTCATTTATCATTTAAGACATTTGTATCCTTCGTCTGATTTCTATTTGAGTAATCTCAAAATACTCCATTTGGAAGATCTCCTAACATATACATTAATAACAGAAGAATAGTTAATAAAATGTTGGATTGTCTTCATGTCCACTGCTTAATTTTTATTTTTATTTTTTTGTGAACATTTGGTAGTAATCTCTAAAAAGATGCCACATGAATAAAATGACCACTGAAATTGAGTTGGCTTTTGTAAAATCAACTAATCCAAGCTGAGAGTTTACACAGTGTGCAGTCAAAACTGACTTACATTTTTTTAAATGTCAACGTATGCTATTTTCCATAAGCAAAAATGTTCCAGTGACCCAAAAATGAAACAAATTCAACAGAAAACAGTTGTCCCAAATAGTTTTCAATGAAATGGGACATTACCGCTGTGCAAAACTGCTTACCACAACTATAAGCAACCTAAAAACATCCATTCGTCCTTCATGTCGCCCGTTCGTGCTACAGAAATGTCCTTCACCTGAAGCTGTCCGTCAAAGTCTTTGGGTTTTCTGGACAAACACGGAGCCTTTTTTCACATTAACTAAAGCACATTTTTCTTTGTCGTAATTTACAGGCTTCAATAAAATTGTTAGTTGTTAAGACTTGGAGGATTAAAATGTGCTCCTTAAGTAAAACATCGTCTGAAACATTAGCCTAATGTCTTTGCATCCCATTGGACGCCTCAGAAAAAGATAATTTCCTCCTTGGTGGCTTCGTCGGTAAGAGTGTACTGGATGGTGGGCTGGGAGGTCTGCTCGTGGGATTTGAGGACAGCGGGCTCGAGGCTAGACTGGGTGTCCGTATGCACATCTGGAGGGCTGAGGGAATCTGTAGGGGCGAGCAAACCAAACAACAGGCCTGTCAGCTGGGCCTAATGATTGTTTACACAGCGGGATACGGCTCGTTCAGGCTCGGCCGGGAATGTCGGGTGCGGTTGTTTGTCTTACCTGAGTGCGAATGTTGAGGTTGGTAGGGGCTGACGGACCGGCGTGCTTTGTGACCTCCGTCCGAATCCCTCGATGACAGCTTGACGGGCAGCATCTGCTTCATGTCAACAGAACCTACGACAAAGTGAAGATGGATTTAGGAAATGGCAAATTCGACTCCCAAGGAACGTTTTTTGTTGGTCGCAAACAGACCAGTACTAACCCCGACTGTCGGTGCGGTGTGAACTCTTGCCCTTCACACTCTTCTCCTTGCCTTTGCTGAGGGCGGCGAGTTTGGTCGGTATCTGCTGCTGGACGCCGCCCTGCTTGTGCAGCTGGTTTGTGGTGCTGATGAGATGGATGGGAACCTCCGTCTTGGCGGTTAGGGTGCTGCAGGAGCTCTCACGGCGCGACTGGACTTCGGGACGCTCCAGGTAGTCGGCCTGGGATGCGGAGAGAGATCCCCGCAGGTTTGATTTTTTAGGAAGCTTCTGGTCCCGAGCTCCGCCGAGCAGCAGCTCACCGTTGAAGCTGGAGGAACTGGAAAGCTAAAAACACAAAGTGAAATGCAAATGTTAGCACTACATGTGGTGAATGTCTCCATCCAGTCATTAATGAAACACTGCCAGGACTGACGTATGTGATGGATGGATTTACGAAATGGATTAACGAACAATTGAGTTGAACGCAACGAAATACACAGCAATATTCGCAACAATTCATACAAAAATGGATTTACGAACAACTGCAACCACTTACAAAATCGTTTATGGAAACATTAAACATGACCGCAACAATATACTGTGCACAATGAACAACTGACTTAAATTCAACAGTTTTTAACGCAAGAACTGATTTGTGAACGTGAAACATGATGATATACAGAATAACAGATTTACGAAAAACTGAATAAATGCAACATTTTACACTTAACAAGACTGGAATAACAAATGGCTAAGTTGAACATGACATTGTACACAACAATAAAAAATGGATTTGACAATTGGACTATATGTCGTAACTTCCACAAGATTGGATTTACGAACAATTGAGTCAAGCATGGAAAATATACACAACAGATTAATGGAAAACTGAATTGAATGCATCAGCAATTTACCAAGTAAGAGCTTTACAAATGTTGAACCAAATTAAACAATTTAGATGAGAGTGGACTACAAGAGAATCAAATACGACAAATTATAAAATAATGGATTTCTGAAGCATTTATATTCATAAGAACGCCATTATTTACACAAAAATTTGTTCTGTCTGTTGGAAAGATCTAAACTGTACAGGAAACCATTTTCACGTAATTTGATGCACTGACCTCAATGACACAATGTATGTGAAATGGATTTATTAATGAGTAAGAACGTACAACAACTTTACAACAATATTGTTGCGTTAAATCACTTGCTCTTGAACTGCTTCATGTTGTTCTTCATTACTTTTAAATTTCTTTGGACAAATGCATCCTTTAAATGAATAAAATCTTAAATATTACGGGCCAAAAAGTTTAAGATGCACTGTCTGCATTTAAATTACTTGTTTTGTTTTTTAGTCAGCTTCTGAAGATCAACTTCCATTTTTGAGCATGACATGCAGGAAATGCCGAGATAATGTGCTGTGCAGGAAATCCAGAAGACTTTGGGATTTACAGGACAAAGCTAAATTTAAAACACATGCTGCTTTGTGTGCAGAACAAAGACGTTTGATGTGCTCTTGAGCACACTTTGTCAACACAGGCATAAAATGTAACACAAATTGAAGACAGCTCCACATGAAAGGACTAAGTTAAGCATGAGGTAAAGATTATTAATGCACATCAGCAGCTAGCAGTAACTTTCCATCCAAAGGATATACTGTACAATGTTCGGAGGGAAAGTTCACATGGTGCAAGCAATACTTGCTCAAGGGCCCATGGGTGATTATGCAATTTTTAGGATGCACCTAAGAGCGAACCTTGAAAATGTACGCAAGGAGTTCAAATAATTAACCGTGATATTACCAACACCCTAAGTTCGTGGAAAAAATGTGATAATCATAAGTGTTTATCACATCTACAGTACTTAAAGCTGTGAAAATGGCCAATCTTCTCCACGCCTCAAAGATGTAATTGAAACTAGCGCCACCCTCCTCAATCTGTACATTATGCTTCTGAAAGTCCCAATTACACCCACCAATTTCCATAATTTCACAAAAAATGTGGTTAAGGAGAACATCTAAACACTGGGAGGTGTTCATCATCTAGAGCTGTGGTTCTCAACCATGTTCCTGAAGCCCACCCAACAATGCACATTGTGAATGTCTCCTAAAAGGTGTCCCATCGGGCTTTTTCACTTTTACAACTTTAGTTAGTGTGTAATGTTGGTGTTTGAACCGTTTGTTCGTACTACACTGCACTTCTTACAGATAGTGCGAAGTCACAATGTCTCTAATTTAAATAATCTCCATCCACGGCCAATGCCTGGTTGAGCTGTGCTAGAGAAGAGAAAGAAGAGCAGCAAGTTGTTGTCATGTCAATGAGATGCCGTTTCTTTCACCTTGGTTCCAAAACCCCTTAAATTAGTTTTTGCAAACGTTCTGCATGATCCTCTTGTTCACAAATCTTCACATAGGGTGCGTCTCAAACAGAATCCAGTCACTGCTAAGTAT
Organism: Carassius auratus; assembly: GCF_003368295.1. Lineage (NCBI taxonomy): Eukaryota > Metazoa > Chordata > Actinopteri > Cypriniformes > Cyprinidae > Carassius > Carassius auratus. The sequence goes on along the minus strand of NC_039264.1, from coordinate 27,951,740 downwards.
CCTGGATCACTGCATACTGGGACAGTCATTTCTCAATTTCAGTTGGCATGATTACGTACAACGTCAATGTGAGAGTCAATATGCATTGTGGGATTTTTTTTGGGAGCGAGCGTTCCAGTGCACTGGAAGGATTCTGTTATTGAGACAGCCCTTAAAATGATCGACTCCCTGATCAGTGCCCTGACTGCTGAACTACCAAGTGGATTGAGATAAACCCAAGGTCTTGATCGGACAGAAATGTGTATGACAAAATTGACGCCATTGTAAATATTAACAGCTGAGTAGATTAAATTATGGTAAATGGTGTTACATTTCCGGAACATGCTCCAAGTGGTTCCCCAATCACATCACACTGGGCCAGCTAACCAATCAGAGCACATTTTGTGTCAGAAGGAGGGGTTTCACAGAAACAGTAGGTAAACAGGATGTTTGAGACAGACTGGGAAGAGAGGTACTGCAATAATGTAAAATATGTGAACAATTAAGAGTGATCCATCAAAATCAATCAAAACCTATAACAGTACACCACAAAAACCAATTCAAATTTGTTTTAACAGGATCCCTTAAATCACTCCAAGACTTAAAATGGGCTTCTAGAGCCATACTTCTGAATCTGTTCAATAAGCTTCTTCAAGTCATAATTGCAATTTCCAATTTCCATCATCCTACAAAAAAATTATATATATATATATATATATATATATATATATATATATATATGCATATTTAACTCAATCATCCAAACCTAATCAAACACAACTGAATCGACTCGGCAGCTCAGTTAGTAGAGACTCCAACACCTGATCGGTCAGATAAGGAAGACATCCAAAATGTGTAGTGTTGGAACAGGATTGGGAAACACTGATCTAGAGGTCGGAAAAGGCTAAACTTCTCCAACTGGCCCGGGGCAACATCATCTTGAACCATCACACAGCGTGGCCTTTGTGGAGCACAAGTACTTTTCCCAAACGCTGGAATCCCAGCACAGATGCTCCATTGTTTCCAGTCTTTAAGGTGCCTTCAGTAAATATAAGGTTTCCAGAGCGTTAAAAATGCGAGGGGTGTGCAAGATTTTCGGCACAAAGACTTGATTGACATCACATAAACAATTAAGATTGGCCGAATTCCAGCGCTGGTATTAATGAAAGGGTGCTGGCAGGTAATTATACGTTGAGGTTTTCCCAACTCAAGACTTCCCTGGATACTTCGAGCACATATACATTAGCTGTGCATGGGCTGGTCGGAAGGGCTCGCTGCTGAAAACGTGGCTCTTAAATCATGGTGCTAAATACCTGTTTCTGAAGGGTTGTTTTGGGTGTTTTTACCTCACGACGAAGCATCACAAATACAGACTCCCTGGAAACAGGAATGTGGAATATAAATCTTTCAAAGGTAAAATATACTCGGCCATAAAAAGTTGCTTTCTTTGGAACTAGAGGTCAAAGTTGAGCATATATGAATGAGAGAGAGAGAGAAAGAGTGGAGCACATGAAAGACCGAAATTCGACGTTATCTGAAGAGCTGAGCCATGGTTTAACATCAGGAAGTGACTAAGACGGTAACAAAAGAACAGGTCAAACAACCCTCAATATATCTGTGATTAAAGCTGACAGCGAGATGGATAATAAAACAATACAGCGCATAATAAAACTAGTCGAGCGAACGGTGGAAATGCTAAACATAGACAAACGACCCAATTAGGAAACCGTAAAATTGTAGTGAAGTCGTAAAAAACTACATTGGCATATAACATACCTCTATGTTTTGATTCTGATTCTTTCTCTCAACTAACATTTAGTAAAAATCATTATTAGGTCGTAACAAATTCACTTCTTTGAAGCTGGAACTTTCTAAACAGATTGAAAAGCATATGCTTTCATTTCTGCACGCCATCATAATGAATCTCCTCAATATGGGATTTATTTGAATAAGGTCTGTAGCCTGGCACCACGGGCAGACGGTTACTATGTACTGATAGCCGTACTAACCTGAGATAAGCCGAGATCACAGGAAATCTGACAAGGACGGACATGACCAGACATGCCTCCATGACCTCGAATACACACAATGAACAACAAAGCGGTGGCAACTTACTGTCAGAGGCTGTTTGTTTCATTATAACATTTGAGAATGCTATATGCAAATGATTCTTAGCCTACTTTACTAAGAAAGGATTAGGACGGTCACCTCTTGGGCTTTTTGATTGAGCTTGAATAGTAAGCTTATCTAAATTTATGGTTTTAGTGGTGGTGACAAAGGGAATAAATTAGAGACTTGCCGTCTCTGAGAGGGTGTATAACATGACAAAATGTGTAACAGTATCTGAATGTCCAAATTAATTTCCGGTACTACAGCCATTAAAGCTGGGCTTTTCTGACAAATTCACAGACTAGACAATTAATGTCAGAATCTAAAAACAGTGATTATCAGTTAAACTACACATGCAGAACGACATCTTTAGCTGCACCTGGTGCAACAGTGTTGCATTGAATGTAAAAAAATACAGTAAAAATGGAGAAAAAAAACACTAGTATTTTTAAATTTGTTTTTTTTAAAAGTCAGTAGAATTAGTAATAATTATATGCATCAAAAATAAGATTTATGGTCATATTTGATAGATAATTAAAAAATATTTGGCCAAATTGTGCAGCCCTACACACCTCAAATCTCACGACTTTTTAACTGGATTTTAAATATTAATCAATCACACATTTTAACAGAAAAATCTGAAATTAAGTTAGATTTTAAATATATGATAAATATTAGAATAAGTGGTCAACCGATTTTTTTTTTTTACAGCCGTTGCCGATATCTTGGAAAGCAGGTGGCCGATTTGTTTAATTCATATAAATGCGTATTTGATTAATGCTGATGGCAAACAAGACGGTATTATAATGTTTGCCTTTCTATTACGAATAATATAAAAGCAATTGTTACAATACTTTCAGTATACATTAATTCCTTTGTTTAACCCTTCTATCCGATCTGATTTATCTTATTATTAGACAGACTTCTATTTGTATTTAGACAGAACTGTTAACAACGACAGTAAACAAGAGAGAGAGCGTGAGCACTTTGTGCTTAGGCGCTGCCGCTCTCAGCGCTGTCAAAATAAAAGTCTCGCCTTGAACACATCGACCAAGCAGAAAAACTATTAAAAATAAATAAAATTTTAAAAAAGCCAAATATCGGACAATATATCGGCCTTGGCGATATATTGGTCGGCCACTAATTAGTATTGTAATTTTACAGATGTACTATAAAAATGTATAACCTCCTTTGCTTTGATGTAAAATATTAATGTTTAAATCAATGTGTTACTTGCAAATTTCACAAATATTTACAAAGAAACGATAAGCAATTTCTGAGTGAAAAATATCATACACCTTTTTTTTTTTTTTTTTTTTTTACAGTGCATGATCTTAAATCATTATGATATAAGGCTTCCTTAAGATTTTGTCCTTTAGACAATTCATTAACTAGTTGATTTTGAAAATATGCCATCTCTCACATCCCTACATGCTATAATAGTAGAAAAAAAAACTTTTTCCACAAGTGCTGAATCATATTCATCTGTAACGCAGCAGTGCAAACACACACACACCCGGCTGTGTCTGTATGATTTTGGACCATAAACTTTAAATGCACATTCCTTCTTAATATTATAAAATGATGAACACTGATGCTGATTGACCCTGGCTCGATTGCGTTTCGCTTGGTCACTGCCTATTAAATCGCTAACGTCACAGCATTACAGCCATTAGGAAAGTTCCCAATTTCTGTTAGCTCCACACGCACGGATGAACGAACGCTGAAAGACGCCTTGTCCGGCTCCTTAGACGTCCTTTTCTGAGTAATCGGTCAAAATAAGAGGGTTAGTCATCAAGTACGCACACGCGAATGGACAGACAGGCCACGGCGCTCAAATGAGTTTAACGTGATTGAAGGAAATCATGAAAACCCATGAGTTTGATGAAAAACAGATGATGGAGCCAGTCAAACTGTGTGCAAATGAGCAAGAAAATGCTAAATGCAACGTACATATTTCTATTTTCTAAAGAAATTGTGGTTATTTGCCCAATGTTTTTAGTGTGTTGTCATCTCTGGGATGGTTTCGGTACTGCTTAGAGCTAGAAATCGCACAATATGTGGCTTTTGTTATACGCTGTTTACACAGAGGCTGGCTTTTTTTTGTGAGCCGGTTTATACTGTTCAAACAACACTTGTCCGAGTGTCTGTTTTTTTCCCAGAGAGCAAGCTGGGTAATCTGGCAGGCTCATTGGCAAACAGGTAGGGCAGGGTGGCAGGTAGATTAGCAAAGCCACTGCTATGTAACCTCACAGTGCCACATTGTTCCCTCTGATTGTACTGGTACAGCGGAGCTGAAAAGAGAGCGTGGGAAAGGCAGATGCTCTCAGCTGGCACACCTACACATACAATTTTAATAACATGTGGCACTAAAAAGGAACACAGAGGTCACATCGTGATAATTTCATATAAGCCAGCTCCTATTTCCAGCACATAATTATTTGAACAACAACAAAAAAATAATAGTGTTGAAACCTTGCTGATGTGTAGATTCTTGAAATTGGAAATAATGAGTTAAAACGTAAACTGAGAATAAAAAGTAATTATTGTTAAGAGGCTATGAATAGTTTTTTCAAAGAGAACAATGAAAGATGATCAGAATGATTTCTAAAGGATCATGTGACACTGAAGAATGAAGTAATGCTGAACACTCAGCTTTGCATCTCAGGAATAAATTACATTTTAAAATACGCATTAAATTATAGTAATATTTCACAATTTTATGATTTTTACAGTGTTATTTTATCAAGTAAATGTAGCCTTAGTGAACAGAAGAGAGAGAGATTGGATGGTTTTGATTATTTGGATCTATTTAGTAACCTGTGAGGCCATCCAAGAGAACCAAGGATTCATGTGGGGACCAGTAGTAAGTGTAACATTATAATGAAGTGAGGGATGTGGAAACAACTACAGTCAGGAGGCATCTCACCTGTCCAGCTTGCTGTGCATTGAGTGCTGTTGGCACAGTGTTGTGCTTCTTCAACTTCCTCTGTTGCTCTAATCGCTCTTTCTCTTTCTCAACGACACGCGTGGACTCTCTCAGCCTCTCCAGGTCTTGCTGGTACGTCTGCCTTTGCCTTTCGAGTTCCTGCCTCTCCTCGGTCAAGCGCAGCTCCAGTCGCTGACACTCCTCCTCTCGCTCCTTCAGCCGCTGCTCGGCCGCCTCTGCCTGCCTCCGCTGCTTCTCCCGCTCACGTTCCCAGCGGGCCTGCTGCTGCCGATGCTGGCTCTGTAGCCGCTGGAAGTCAGCAAGCTCCTCGCGGTGCTTCTCCAGGTTGCGCTGCTTCTCCTGCTCCAGAAGCACGTCTGTGCCACGGTTCCGGCTGCCGGGACGCTCCCGCTCGGCGGTGAGGAGAGAGGCCCGCTGGAGCTCGATGTGGCTGTCCTGCTGAGAGATTATGGCCTGAGGGGGGAAGGAGACAGAAAGGACTTGATGTTTGGATAGCTGTTAAGAGCTTCCTGGTAACTAAGGCTTAGTTTAGAGCTTCAGCTGCTTGGTCTTGTATTTGCTCAAACATGATTTGTGTACTGTATTGTAAGGAGCTTTGGTAAGAAAGTGTCTGCTGAGAATGTAAATTTAATGCAATGCAAACAGAATGAAAGGTTAAAGAAAGAAAGCAAGCAACTTAGAGGACAACAGACAGAAAGAGAAAAAAGATTAAAAAAATAAGTAATGAAAGGTCAAAAGAACAAATAAAAGCGTGAATGAAGAAAAGGACAAAACAGAAAGAATTAAACAAAAACCAAAAGAATAAGACAAAGAAAATTAAAGGATAAATAAAAGGCCAGATAAAAACAAAAACAAAAGAAAGAACAGACTGTCAACAAACGAGAACAAATGAAAGACAAAAACAAAACAAAAAACTAATTGAGCAAATAAACAAACAAGAGAGTACAACAAAACAGAAAAATAAGAATGAAACAAATAAGAGAAAACAAAACAACAACAAACGAAAAGAAAAAATAGAAAATGATTAAAAGAAAAAAAAACTGAAAAATAAGATAAAAGATAAAAGGCTAAAAGAAAACGGAGCAAAAATGAAAGCAAATGATAAACAAAAACAGAAAAAAGTAAAGAACAAAAACAAAAAGAACAAACAAAATGAAAAAGACAACAAACTAAGAATAAAACAAACAAATTGACCGAAGACTGGGTTCTGTGTACTTTAGTGTCCAATCGTTTTCAGTTTTCAAATGCTCCAGTGTGTATTTATGTTTCAACTCTGGAGGTTTCTATCTTCAGTGTCTTTTCACAGCACTGATCAACAGCCAAACGCTGACATTTTTCTGTTGATATGAATGCAGTGGCTAAGTGTTTAAGCTAAAACCAACTCTATGCTACAGCCTTGTTCAGTGCTGTGCAGTCTCTCATTATAACCAACAAAGTGTGACATGGTGTAAATCAGAGATTCATTGAGCAGTGTAGAGCTTCACTGATTATAACGGAGCTTTCTGAGATTGTGACAAACTGAAATAAAAACAGCTTTATAATTATTATAAAGGGAGTGCTCTTTGCACGCTTCTTGCTAATCAAAGCTGTGTTAATCATGATGCTTAGAGGACCAGTGACATACTGCAAAGATTCGTGCATTTATATGTGGATGTCACTATCAATGGAGAGGGCAAAAATATTTAAAAATAGATGTACATTAAGGCTAGGTTCTAATTTCAGTTTTGGTTTTCAGCATAGCTTTTAAAAATACAACCATTGTTTTTTACTTTTTATAATTTAGGCATTTAGCAGATGCTTTAATTCAAAGCTAAACTGTATACTGTTTTTTACCAGTATGTGTGTCCCCTGGGAATTGAACCTACGACCTTTTGCACTGCTAACACAATGCTCTACCAGTGAGCCACCAGAACAACATTTTTGGTATGGTTAAAAAATGAAAAATTAATCAATGGATGCAAAAGTACATGAAAGAAAACAGCATAAATGAAAAAATGAATGACAGAACAAATGAGAATCAAAAGAACCAATAAGAGCAAATGAGAACCTAAATGCAAAACTGACAGAAAGAAAAAGAAAATGATAAAAATAATGAGATAAATAAATAACAAGAGCAAATGAAAGACAGATGGAGCAACAAGAACAAATTTAAAGAAGGAGCAAACAAGCAAATGAAGAATAGGAACAAATAAAAAAAGAAAATAAACAGAATGGACTAATGAACACAAGTTATCTAGCTCTTGTTTAACCACAATTTTACGAATGTTGTAAACATCTGAGCAAACAAATGACCACAGCCTGAGGAACCTGCCGATCCTGTCATGATTACAGGAAGTGTGTGGCTGACGTTATGAGCGAGACATGAGTGCGGTCATTCTGTTGTACCTGTAAACTGTACAGCCTCTGGGACAGCTGCAGCACTCGCTCATAGAACTGGAAAAACAGGAAGACAAGGGCAACATTACTGGCAGGATGATTCAATATACACAGATTATTCATTATTCTCACGAGACACAACGCCACATTCCTGCCAAGTGAAGTATCGCTGCATTAACTGACGATTAGGTGCGGTGAATGCAAAGGTTACCATTTCAAATATGTATCGAGCAGGGTGTGAGAAATGATATGCGCCTTTTATCTCGTGGGAAACAAAGTGAGACATAATCACCTCAATCCTAATCCAGTGTGCGCGCTTACCTCTGACTCTGGAAATGGACAGGTGGAACACATTTTGTGCAAGCCAGGTGAAGAGGCCTCGTCCTGGGAGAGACGACAGATCGAAATAAATTAAAAACAGTTGTCTGGATTTATTCATGCATATTAATGTTTCATGAGAAAAGCCCTAAATTAAGTTAATTCGAAAACATATTAAAAGATTATCATGGTAGATGAGTAATGCATTACTTTATTAGAGTTAATTATAGTAACAAACATTAACTCCCATTTCCCTGTCAAACGTGGACTTTTTTCCTGTTATACACTTGGGGGCGCCATTACGCATCTCCTGAATGAGTCAGAAACACAGACGAGGAAGACACAGAAACGTGTGATCTCATATGTAAGCAGAAGCATATGAATCATAATGCGATCATCAACAATCAAAAGCCAACAACAACAACAGAAACTGTCTTATGTTAGCGAGTGAAATGTCAATCCAGGAAGAGGTTAAAGGACTGTGGAGCTTTGGGAGTGATCGAAGCCATCTACTTCATCTTTGCTTTGATTATATAACAGAATATGACCCTGATGTAGTATTTGATAAAAATTGTTTTTAGCTCTATTTGTATTTTTTATTTAAACTTTTTTTCAAATTTTTTTTATGAAGCTTACTTGCACTCAAGTGTTGAAAACAAAGAATGCTTTAAATTTTTTCTTTTTGTTTAAAAGTAGAGCCTCTGTTTTTTTATTTTGATGTTTTGCATGTTCAGATATTCATAAAACAAAATATTTAAATTTTAGTGAAAATGATCAAAAATGCTGGCAGTAGCTGGCTAATGTTTTTCCAAAACGCTGGTGGGGAAAGAGTTAAAGTATAATGCACTATTTATTTTCTTAAATGTTTTATATATATAATATATATATATATATATATATATATATATATATATATCATATTTTATTAAACCAACTATTTTTTATTAATTCCACTGTTAACACATTAAACTACTAAAAATAGTGTTAAAATAATGTAAAAATGTTATAATATTTTATAATCTTGAAATGTAAATAATATTTTACTATAATTACATTTGCTAATAAATGTTTAATAATAAATAATAAATGTTTAATACATAAATACACACTAATATACAATATCAATTTTAATATAATAAATACATAATATAATATACAAACATACTCTATATGAGTGTGTATAAACATTACTATATAATGTAATGTGAAAAATATTGTTTTAAATTTTAGATTTTATATACATATATAATACCAACTACAAAAAAATAAAAAGCTACATTATTATAAACATTAAATGTAATTATTAATTTTATATAAATGTATATAGATAATTTATATTGCTAAATATATATAATTATAAATTGTAGATACTCTTATACACATTTATTAATATATTTTAACAATAATAATATACCAAATAATATAACCATCATATAATTGCCAGATCTATAGCCTGACAATGACTAGTGTGACAGTTTAAAATGGACAGAAGTGATCTGATGTCATTCTCGTTTAGTAAACACGGCCATGTTCTTGTCATCTGTGGGCCTGTGTGAGTGTGTTCTCTCACCAGCTCGTCCCGGTCCTGACATGAGTACACCTCTTTGAGCTGCGGATCAGAGCTGGCACGTTGACTCCTGTCCCTGGACCTGCCGGCCGCTCCAGCAACCTTCTTCTTAACACTGCCGTCTGATTCAACACACAAACACACCTGATTTACAACTTAAACTGGAGAGGTACAGAGCAGACCTGCACATGAACCGCACAAACCAACCATATACTGTAACAGAGGGGACTGTGAATAATTAACAAAAAATAACAAAAAATTAAAATGCATGTATTGCACTGTAAGTGGCTTTGGTATGTGTCTGGTAAGAATACAGTGAAAACCGAAAGCAAGCCAGAAGGAAGAGAAAGAAAAAACCAAGGTCAGAGAACAAACAAACAAATGAAAGCATCAACGTTAAGAAACAAAATAATAAACAAACAAAGAAACAAAATCAAACAAATCAAAGAATGAAGGAAAAGAAAACAAAAGAGTGAAACTAAATAATAAACAAAAGGTTATCATAAAAACAAAAAAGGGAAAGAAAGAACCAACAAAAGACAAAAAGAGCAAACAAATAAAAATAGCAAATTAATAAAAAAACAGAACAAACAAAAGAAAGGAAAACAAACAAGAGTGACAAGAACTATAAAATGAAAGACAAAAGAACAAAAGACAGAAAAAAAACAAACAAAATTAATGAAAAAAGATAGCAAAAAAATTAAAGAGAACAATAAAGGAAAATCAGAAATGAAAAAACAAAACAAATTTGAACGCTATATGGGAATATTTAATGTGCTATTTTGAACTATGATTTAGATAGCATGCAAACTGGGAGGCACAGCCTTTAAAATATGCGATGAATTTGGATAAAAAGATCTGATATTATGCAACGAGTCATACGTTAAAATACTGCCAACTAATCTCCATTAATGTGAGTGTAAAATCAGTGTCTAAACACATGTATCTCTTACTCTTAGGCAGTATGCTAGGAGTGCTATCATATCCGCCGAAGGTGTCCGCTCTGCGTGGGAGCAAACTCAAGGACAGACTCTGGTTCCCCTCCATCTGTGGAGACACATCCCGAGCTAAAGATGCAAGGAGGTTCTGCAGGTTCTCCACTACAGAAACAGACAGATATACATTACACAATATCTACACTGAGCTCTTAAATCATCTCGTTTGCTACCAGGTGCAAGATTACATCATGACACCCATGCATAAGACAAGCGATTCATCAGGCCATCAACATGACATGTTACCTTCAGTAATGGCTCCTTTGAGCAGCTGCTCCCCCTGCTGGAGGTCCGAGCAGTCGCCCCGCAGCAGCAGACGGCGAGAGCTGGCGTCCTCTAAACCGGCCACAGATTCAGACATCTCTGCAAACAACTGCAGCTTCTCCGTGAGGCTCTGCACAATCTGAGCGTCCTTCAACGCCAGGCGATCTACAGAAAAGAGTCGCAGAAGGAGTTTATTTGTTTGTGTATTTGTTTGTCCAGCTTCTCATGGCGAGAAATATTATGGCTGAATTTGATCATGTTTTTATAATTTATTTTTGCTAAAAACCACACAACTATATTGGGCTTAACTTGTTTAAAAATGTCCTCAAAAGAGTCGTCGTAGATGGAGTAAAATATGTTAAAGAGACAAAATCACTGATAGTAGTATTATTTACCATTTTTCAACAAAAGGACATTATAAATCTAACAGCAAAACATAATGCAAGAAACAATCTTTAGTGGAAAATGTGATTTTATTACAGGATTTTTTTGATGAATTTGTCAACAGTATTAATTCATAAATTTTTTGTAACTTTTTTTTTTATAACTAATTTTGATCAATTTAATGCATCCCTGCTGAATAAAGGTGTGTTAAATGTCTTATAAAATATAACGAAATTAGATCAAGTATAAATTACACATTTTATGAATAACATACGACATATGACATACACATTTATATAAGTTTATATAACTACATATTTTTATATTAATATATTTACATTATATTTAGTACTCAAACGTTTAGCATGTGAGTATACACACACACACACACACATACATATATATTCTAAATATAACTATATTAATATAATAAAGTAAAATTAAATATATAAATATAATTACTATTAATATTAACTATCAAGTTTAGTAAATTATAGTATACACATGTATATTATATTAATATTACAAGCATTTGCACTAAATATACTTTTTGACAAAAGGGTTTGAAAGGCTTCAGTATGAAAACACAACTGCGCCCTCTAGTGACAAAAGATTATTTTAAACTTCATAAAAAAACAAATCACACAACATCAAAATGAGCAGAAAAACCATGAATATCATTAGGAATCAAGTTATGTGTGGCGTTTTACCTTGAAACTCTCGGAAGCGGGCGACTCTGGCTTCCTCTTCCTCGCTAAACAATCTCTCTTCTATATGTGGGCAGCTGATGGACAGGAACCGAGGAGGAACATTTAAAAAACAATGCAGACAGAAGTACAGACACAAATGTGATTATCGTCTGACACAGACCTCTCCACGGCCTGACGGATGTGGGTGATCCACGTGATGCGGTCTTCTTTTGAGGCAGTGTGGATTTCATACATCTCCGGTTCGTTTGAGGAGGCACAGATGAGGAACATGGCCCTTTCCTCGTGCGCCACCTCACGGACGATCAACTTCTGCAGTGAAATAACGGATGGCTTGTTGTCCTAACAGGAAAACAGCACAGATGAGTGTGTTAACAAACAATTTATCTTCTTGTATAAACCAAAAACAAAGTTCTCACACTTACCACATTGGAGAACACGTATCGCTGGTCCTTTTCTTGCAATAAGACGAGAACATCAGTAAGAAGGAGAGCTAGAATATCTGCAACAGAGCAATCACACATTACAATTGTGCAACAAACAAACTAATGTGTATGGAGCCCCTAAGGGGGACAAAAATATATATAAAAATGGAGAAAAAAATATATTTTGATGCATCTGCGTTCTCTGTCAAAACGAAATTCCTTGATGGGCTCTGTACGTATGCATGGGTATTAATGCTCTCATAATACCTTTTAGTCGACCAGATGCAGATTTCCAGTTGACCGTGCCCTCATACAAGAGCTTGCGGCGCCCCTGAGAAAGGTCCTCCTTCCGGAAAACGCGTCCATCTTTGATTTTCCCAAGGGACTTGGACTCCACCTTGGAGGCGATGTCCCTGAGCCGTGCTTCCTTCTCGTAGAGATTGACCTGTGCATCCACCTGAACGATGACGTCTTTGATTAGACTGAGAGCCTGTGCCAATCCTTCATGTTCCTCTGTCCCTGCTGCAATGAGAAGAAAGCGTTTAGAACCTTGCAGATCCATAATATCTGGATCATTTCAGTGGACTTCAACGACCAACCTTCTGTGTTGTGCAGGATGCGCTCCACAAGAACAGGATACTTTGTGATTCGCTGCGTCACCAGTAAGATACACTCTGGAACGCCTAACCGCCGCACTATTGGCAGACTGCTCATTTTCTAAAAACAAAGTAAGAGGACAAAATGATTTAAAGCAGCGCTGAGGACAACCTGGCAAATGTTAGCCAAATAAGATCTCAACATACTCTCATGAGGTTCTGGAACTTCTTGTTGCTCTGCAGCTGCTCTTTGTAGTAGTTGACCGCTTCAGTGTGCCGACTGCAGAAATCCCCATAACTTTCCTTCATTCGCTCTCCAAGCTCTCCGGAAAACTAGAAACAGACGCAAATAAAACTTCCTGTTTCTTACTTCCTTCTCAGTGTTTTCTTCTTCACACTTCCTGTCCAACATAACATGTATGAAGCAAGAAATGAAAACAGGAAGTGGCCAGGACGTTTAGTCCAGGAAATGTGAAGCCGGAAGTGTAAAAAGAGGAAACAACATAGGAAATGCAGGGCAAAAGGTGTAACTAGGAAGTATTACGACAGCATGAAGGCAGTGGCGAAAGTGTGAAAACAGGATGTGGGAAGCAGAAAATGTAGGGAAGGAAATGTAGCTAGAGGATGTAAAACAGGAAATGTGAAGCAGGAAGTGTAGGCCAGGAAATGTGAAGCAGGAAGTGTAGGCCAGGAAATGTGAAGCAGGAAGTGTAGGCCAGGAAATGTCAAATCAGGATGTCTGAAATAGGAAGCGCAAGACAGGAAATATGATAGGATATGTATAAAGCAGGATATTTAGGGACGGTGTCAAGGAGGTATTCCAACAGCAGGCAATGTTGGTGAAAAGTGGGGAGGACAGGAAGTCTGAAGGAGGAAGTATTAGGGAAGGAAGTGTGAAGCAGGAAGTATTATAAAAGCAGGAATTGTTGTAGTGTAGGGCAAGAAATGTAACAACAGAATGTTTGAAGCCAGAAACGTAAGACAAGAAATGTGATGATGGAAGTTTAGAGAAATTGTGTGAGAAAAGGAAATGTAGGGAAGTATGAAGCAGGAAGTATGCCAACGGCAGAAAGTGTCGGGCAAAAACAGGATGTTTGAAGCAAGAACCAAAAGACTGGAAATGCAAAGTAGGAAGCATAGGGCAAAAGGTTGACAACAGGAAGCTGGAAATGTAGGCCAGGAAGTGTAAAGCAGGAAGTAAGGTGCTTAATTTAGGGCATGTACCTGGGATATAAGGATATCTGAGAGTTTATGGATGGCATAGTTGTGATCACTGCCCGGCTGCAGGGATTCTGCGCGACGCTCCCGGAGGCTGTACAGGAAGTGGCTGTGCAGCTCCAGCAGGCTGTCCAGCCGGGGAAACAGACAGTCCAGCTTCCTGTCGTCCAGCTGTAGCGCCTCCCGCAGGTCTCGAGCGTAAACACAGAGCATGATCTTGAGCGTCCGCACGTGGTGTATCTCCGTCTGGATGAGCTCTGGAGGAGACAGGAAACCCATTAGAGAAGATCTGGAAACAGTTTTTCGAAGTTCTCAAAGCAGTGTGGGTAGCTAGACAACTCTAACCGTATATAACATCCTGTCTCTTGATCATTTCCTTTGAATGTTTCTTCAAGAAATCCTGATCCACAGCCAGACTCCAGGACTCCACTTCGAAATCTTGCACGATGGCTTCCAGTTCCCCTCGTACTGTTGCGTAATATGCATCTGTGCACAGTTAACATAAAACTCAGTACAAAGTGTTGCTCAATGCTTTACAAAATCCCCGTCATAAACTACCCATGCCAGTTTATCATACGTTCTAGGTGTTCTCAATGTATTGGCTTTGATAATCAAGGCCTCACCTTCAATGATGAGAGACTCGGGCATGGTGGAGGCGAGAGATAAGGTGTCATCAGTGGGGCGCTTCATCCTGAATGCGTCAACCTCATCCATCTCTCCGGTGATAGAGCTGCCAGAGAACATGACCATTCAAACACCACAGTCATTATGGGGGAGAATTAAGAGAACACTTTCATTTGTGTTGATTCATAAGCCTCACACTTCTACACAACCTAACTGCATCATGACCAACAGTAATAATAACACTAAAGCAAAGACAGAAATTAATGTTAAATGCTACATTATATTATAGTGAAAGTAATTAGTGTAGTTAAGAGTAGTGAGAATAAAGTAAATAAAACATGAACATATAACACGTATAATAATGTAATAATAATACAATAAGATCACAAAACCACAAAAAAATGACTAAAACTTTGGCTAAAAATTATAATGCAAACACAAAATATAAAAATAAAATTAATTCAAAATAAACAAAAACTATGATAGAATATCAATGATTCTCAAATTACACTGGTGTGTATTTAGTTTATTTAAACATATGAATCAATATCAAATATCATATTAATTAATAAATATATGTAAACAGATTAATGTTAATGAAGTGCCATGTTAAAACTTATGGATGCACAACATTGTCTGATAAGCATATAAGTAGGTATTGGTCAAATTATTATTTAATGTTTTTTTTTTTTAAATTAACAGCACAATATCAGGTTAAACAGGTAACGTTTACAAAGAAAGAAAAAAAACATTATGGTACGACCAATCATAAAAACTCAATAACAAATCAATAGAAAAAAACCCAGACAATTAGTATAAGCCAAATCACATCAATATGATAATAATGCATTTATAAAGTTAATTAAGAAGCAGGTAAAACTGATACATTTATAGTATGTATATAATGATTTTAGATTCTGGTACATCCCAACATTTTTTTTGTCATTTACACACACACATTTGTTTTGTATTGTTACCCACGGCTAGTGTGAATCACAGTATGTATGACTGAAGGCACACGGGACTCACCTGCTGCTGTTGTTGTGGCTGAGCGTAGGGTTGCTGGAGGAGGCAGGCTGGGCGTTGTGTCCTTTGGGTGGAACGGTCATACCTGGAGCAGAGCGAGACGTCCGGGACGAGCCATCGACAGGGGTCAGGGCAGAGCAGGGGTCCCTCAGAGCTGTGGAGAAGCGAGACGGGTCAGTGCGGTAGCAGTGCCTTAAAAACGAGCGCGGCATCGAGTCGAGGAAACGGCAGGTGAGTAAGTCACGATGGAGCAGGACTCGAACCCCGAGCCTACGGGACAGACCCCAGGAGACTGGGACACGAGCGCTCTTCCTCTGAGAGCCACGGGCTCCGGGTAAAGCCAGTGCCATGGTGTCTGCTTCACACTGGATGCAGAAAACACTGATGG
This sequence comes from Carassius auratus, assembly GCF_003368295.1. NCBI lineage: Eukaryota > Metazoa > Chordata > Actinopteri > Cypriniformes > Cyprinidae > Carassius > Carassius auratus. The sequence continues at coordinate 27,935,814 of NC_039264.1, read as the reverse complement.
AGAGGAAGACGGCGGGCTTTATAAAGTGGAGAGTAGCTTCTAGAAATCCTGCATGTGCCTTCCTCCTCACCTCCCTCCCGTCACTGTCCTGTTGAGCCGGAGGAGGTTTAGATGCACAGACGAGAGTCTGAGTCTCACCGTCTGATTAGTGCGAGCGTATAAACCATCAAGATCCATTATCACCTCCAGAGAGAGCCTGACACCTAATAATTATAATGATAATAAATATAATCGGTTTTCTACACATATTATATAAAAAACTAAATTATTATATCTATTTTTATAAATAAGAATAGTTTATAATAAGAAATATTAATACATTCAAATTAGATAATAATCATCCAAAATGTACATCTTGAAAAAAGCTGCATTTATATTTCATAAAATTACAATAAACATGCCGTAATAAAATATGCAATAATAAAATATAATAATATTAATAATATAAAAATGTAATAGTAGTAGTAGTAATAAAAGTAGTATTAATATAATAATAATAATACTTAACCATTGCTTTTTTATATCTATAATTTTAATCTACTTCAAATTTAACTTCAAATTAAACAAACTCTACATCCATATTCAATAAAATTACAATAAGCATGCTAATAATATATATGTGACGTGTTTTAATACCTCAAATATCATATTTTTACATGAATACATTTGAATAAATATTAACTTTTTTTTTGCATATGAAATCACATACAGTGGGGACAATATTTATTTGATCCCCTGCTGATTTTGTAAGTTTGCCCACTTACAAAGAAATGAAGGGTCTGTAATCATTATTGTAGGTTTATTTTAACAGAGAGACAGAATATCAATAAAAAATTTCTGAAAAAAAAAAAAAAGCATCATATTAAGGATAGAGACTGATTTGCATTTCAGTGAGTGAAAGAGTGAAACTTTAAGAAGTTACTCCTAATGTCAGCTCGTTAGGTGAATAAGACACCTGTCCACACAATCTGTATCTTCCATTTCAACGTCTCCCATCACCATGAACAAGAGCAAAGGATGTCAGAGAAGACTGCATATGTGCACAAGGCTGGAATCGGCTACAACACCATCAGCAAGAAGCTTGGTGAGAAGGAAACAGCTGTTGGTGCAACTATTCGGAAATGGAAGATTTACTAAATATTTCTGCTCGGTCCGGAGCTCCGTGCAAGATCTCGCCTCATGGGGTAAAGATGATCATGAGAAAGGTCCAAACTACATGGGAGGAGCTTGTTAATGATCTTAAGGCAGTTGGGACCACAGTCACCAAGCAAAACATTGGTAACACTACATCGCAACGGACTTAAATCCTAAGGGTACAGGACGACTTCAAACACACTCAGGGCCAATGGACGGGGCATGTCAACCCTCCACACTGTGAGTAAATCACTTGCATATGCGATTAAATCTTCACTCTGGTGACTAAATGATGTCTACTAGTAGCCAATAGCTCGCCAGTGTGTGAGTTGGAGGCTAAGTATAAGTTATAAGATATATTTTCACTCACAAACACTGTGTTTCAGAGTTTCACTCTCCGTCAGGCGATCTGAGAGAGAGAGAGAGCGAGAGAAATGACGCGCTACATTTAAACAATATTCTTTGTTGTATTTTCCTGTCAAAACAATGGCATTCCTATGGAAGTCTTCCGCTTTTAATAACAGCCGGGTTTTACGGTAGTGGGTGGGGTTTATGCGCAGACGGCAATCTCATTGGCTGGGGTTCACCTATTATCATCCCCGTTTTGATTTCAGCCAATCAGTTCAAGGGATTGCACAAAACCTGATTAATATTCATGAACCCAGCAGCTCATAAATCTTTAGTAATCCTTACTGTGTTTTACAGTTCTTACAGATAATGATGAATCCGTATCATTATCTTATCAGTTATTTCCAAATGTTTTTCCAGTTAAAATGTTCAGTTCAATGACTAATATGCATTCAAACATGGTTATCAAGTTTACTTCTAAATACTACAGTTCTCCTATGAAATAATCCTTTATTATAAAGCTTGACTGACTGATGTTAATAGTGTACTTTCAGATATTGCCAAGCTGTCTGTAGAGTGTTGCATGTACTGTAAAATCTTGGATGAGAACCTCCTTCCTTCAGCCAGAACACTGAAGATGGGTCATGGATGGGTCTTCCAGCATAACAATGACCCGAAACACACTGCCAAGGAAACAAAGGAGAGGCTCAAGAAGAAGCACATTAAGCCAGTCTCCAGACCTCAATCCTATAGAAAATCTGTGGAGGGAGCTGAACCTTCGAGATGCCAAACGACAGCCAAGGAAACTTGAGGATTTAGAGAGGATCTGTAAAGAAGAGTGGACCAAAATCCCTCCTGAGATGTGTTTTCAGTCTCTATACGTTAAAATAAACCTACCTTAATAATTACAGACCCATCATTTCTTTGTAAGTGGGCAAACTTACAAAATCAGCAGGGGAACAAATAAATATTGTCCCCACTGTAACAACCTAATAATAATTATCATTATTATTAGTAGTAGTAGTAGTAGTAGTAGTAGTAGTAGTAGCAGTAGAAGTATTTATAATTTAATATTTTAATGTGCAATTTGTTATGTCAAAAACTAACTTTATTAGCCTACGCATATGTAAAATACATTACAAAATTGATTTTATTTAAAACATTTTTAAATTATTCTATATTGGTGTCATAATGAAACGTTTCTTCAATGCATCGCGATGCAGATGATTCGGTATCAGTTCAGTAAAACGGCGCCACCTGATGGTTAATAAAAAAAAAAAAAATTCATCCAAAAGCCTATGAAAGATGCTCTGTAGAACGAGGCATCTACCACATATTCAACAGATCGAGTCAATTTACACGCAGAAATAAAAGCCTTACTGTGTGTGAGCTTGTGTTTTTTTAACTTTCTGCCTCTGATGAATTTATTTACCCATTAAACGGTGCAATTTAACACCAGAACAAATATCTATAATGAGGTTATAAACGAATAATGTACACACATGAATTGCATGTGACAAATATAGAATTTTTCTGAAATAATTTGTAGTCTTCATATATCTGACTTGAATTTATAAATGTGAAGTAAAATTGAAAATTGAGGATGCGGTGCATCGTCAATGCAATATGATGCATCGTGAAATCTCCGATTTCAAGCTATCCTATCTCAGCAGCAATTTAAACAACGCAGACATAAATGCGGTAAAATTACCAAAATTCAGCTGAAGTCCCTTTATGCATTTATAGGAAGAGGTGCTTCCAGAAGGCTCTGGATGAAGCAGGACATTTCCAGATGTTTTCTGCAGGGAAGTGAAGCATTACAGGCTTCATCCGCTCTTCTTAAAGCAATTACCACCTCGGCCACGGTCACAGCAGGAGCTGTTTAACGAGACGTCCAGAGCTCAGGAGTAAATCACCGCACAGCACTACACTAGCAAACCGCACATCTTCTGTAGACAGAGGGTCATCCGGTTTATTTCATGACACAATCTTACGAAACAAGATGAACGGCTGGGAAGGCAGAAGTCACAGTCAGCTTACTTGAAATGCTGCTCTACTACCGCTGCTAAACACAGCAGCTGTCTATTGTGTTCAATCCTCAGCACGAGACACAAATCTTGATCAGATTTGTGCGGTAATTAATTGGGGAAGCGTGATTAACCTCTTAAGTGCTTCTGTGAGTGCTGGCGAGAACGAGAACAACAGCCAGATGATCTTAATTTGCTATCAGGGGACTCCGATCAGCAGACAACAAAAACAAATTAAACCGAACAAGCTCCTCGTGCAGCTGCGAGACTGGACCAAACAGCAGATTAGCAGAAGAAAAACAGAAGAAAGTGTTGTTTTTCTGATCATTCACTGCTGCTTATTAACCAGTCACTTCTCACTTGTAGTGTGTTATTATGTTTGTAATACTGTATCATATGCCAGTGTTATTGTTAAAGGGATAGTTGTCATTAATGACTTGCCCTTATGTCGTTTCAAAGCTGTAAGACCTTTTGTTCATCTTATGAACACAAATCAAGATATTTTTGATGAAATCCGAGAGCTTTCTAGCCCTGCATAGACAGCAAGGTAACTACCACATTCAAGGCCCAGAAAGGTAGTAAAGACATTGTTAAAATAGTCCATGTGACATCAGTGTTTTAACTTTAATTTTAACAAGCTATGACAATACTTTGTGTGCAAAAATAACCACTTTATTCAACAGTTCTTCTCCACTGAGTTACCGCATTTCGCCATTATGGAGTAGCATGACGCATGTGTAATCAGCTTCGTTTACGTTCAGAAGAAAGCGCGCACTATGCGGGATCAGAGAGCGCTAAGATTTAATCAAAAATATCTTAATTTGTTTTCCAAATATGAAAAAAAAATGGTATTATGGGATTGACATGACATGAATGGGCAGTAATTAATGACAGTAGGGGTGCGAATCAGCACTGGATTCATGATTCAATTCAATTACAATTATGTCACGAATCATCACGATTATATCAAATTTATTTTGTGCATTTTTATTCAATTATATAAGCAGGCTACTTAAATTAATAACATTAATTCATTCATATATATTATTGTTAAGAATTAAAGTTAACACAACTTCAAAACATACAAGCAAATATAAAGTAATAAAGGGGGAAAAAGACAATTACAGCTGATAAACAAAAAGCACTTTCAGTATCAAGAGTGCTTTAAGTTTCCAGATAATCATAGTATTGTTTTTCCTCAGCATTATTGCCATTTTCTTATAGTCATTCACACTGGCAGCTTTAATAGACTGCATTCACACTAATGCACAGATCTATTTCCACATATTAGATGCTTTGTCCAGTTCTAAAAACATAACTGTATTTATATCAGTTTCATAAAAGTATTCATAGATGTAAGTGCATTTAACCGCCGCCACGAGCTTCAGGACAAACAACACAAAGCGCACGTGTAAGTCTGTCTGTACGTGAGTTTCCTGAATCTAATACGGACTGCAATTTCAACACTATAAATAACAGGCTACTAATATAAAACTGTCGCACGTCTACTGTCTCGCAAACAAAGCATTTGGGAAATTCAATTTACTAAATTGATTTGTTCGAGTGAATCTTTCAAACGAGCCACTTCAAAAAATGATTACTCGCTTACAAATGATTCACTGACTCAAAAAGGATCTACAGATCAAATTCTACCATTCATTACGAAGTCATCTGATTCATTGGTGATATTTAGTGTAAAAAACTAGTTTCAATTGCTGTGAAAACAATTCAGATGACCACAGTGTCCCTTAAATAAATGAACGCCCCATTAAACAAATTCAAATTAACCCCCATTGTTGTGTTTCCAACAGCGACTTGACTGCATTAAACTACTTTCAGTATCACATACAAACATTTACCACAAAAATGTTTCACAAAGTCTTTGGCATCAACACGTCATCGGATGAGCAAACAAACCCTGATTTGATCATCAAATCAAAGAGCATCAAATACAACACACGTACAAAAAAATTTAAACTAGTGGCTAAGAACTGCTTACCTGGACTATGTGACTGAGAAGCAGCGTTTGATGTCTTCTGCGGCGAGTCTTTTGTCTGCGAAAAACAAACAAACATGTTTTTACTAACACGGTGCCCAGCTTAGTTTATCATTTACAACAAACCACACCCTGCCACTCCTTTGAACAAAGATAAACTCTTTCATCTTCTGAAGGAACCGAATTCATTTGGTTCAAACAAACAGAGTGAAGTCTGTTCAACAAAGTCTTAATGTGAACGAATCTTACCTTGTTTTTGTTGCTACACTCGGGCAGCAGGTTCTTGCAGCTCTTGTGGACGTTGACGGCGCAGTCTGACGTCCAAACGCAGATCAAAGCGGTGGAGAGAGGGACAGGTTAGTGCTTTCCTTATCGAAACCAGTTTATCAGACTGTCCCATAAACTGAATTTACATGTGAAGGAGAGGACTTGAAGAACAGGGCGGATGTCGCAACACTACGGGACAGTTAATGTTTCACAATGCTGCTTTCATTGTAAAAAAAATATCAAAGAAGTTACAGTCAAAACGCACTAATAAAACCCGGGGACGATATTTGTATTTAAAAGCATAATCGGATATGAAACAAGAGTTTTTTCCCATAACGCTGCAACAAAGAGGTTTGATAAAACAAGTAAACCAACTATCTGTGCAGGTTTATCAGGGGTAAAGAGCTTCAGAAGTGCTTTATTATCCATTCAAAAGACCTGTGCCACATCCCTGCGGGCCATTTTCCACATTTCACACCGCAAAGTGACCGATTCATCCATTTAGGCACAAACCTCATTAGAGACACAGCAAACAGAGGCTCTGATCGATGCCTGCTGCTTCACAGGACCTCCAGAGCAGAAAACACTGACATCTGACACACTTCACGTCATGCAACATAACTTTAAGACACTTGATTCCACAGAAACATGAAAACTGACAAATATCTACCATAAAATCCAACAGTCCATGACTATTTGCTTTGAGAACGTTTATAGAAAAGCTAGCATGAATGCTGAATTTCCAGTAGAAGTATACATTTAAATGTATTTTAGGCTAATTCTTTCTCATCCAGTTCGCAAGGGCTTATCAAATTTATTATCCAATACAATGCTCTCAAAAATAAAAGTTTATGCTCCAGTTTATGCTAGCTGCTAGTATCTAGCCAGAGCTCGTTGCTTGAATAATTACTCAACAATCAAATAACAATCATTCATACTTGTGTAAGAAATGTGTAGATTAATTAAAAAGCTCAAAACAAAGATGAAGATCAATTTGATCACTGCATTATTTAGATCATGAAACAACTCGTCATAAACAGTGGTATGAATAATAACAATTATTATTATTACTGCTACAACAACAACTACTTTTTTATTATTATTTGTTATTAAAATATTAATAATTAAATCATTCATAAGTCTTGTTTGTATAATTATATCATAAATATAATTTAGTTATTGAGTCAAAAAAAAAAAAGAAATAAATAAACAAATAAAATACAGAAGTAAAAAAAAAAAAATTATATTATCCATATCATTTTTCGGACATGAACATGGAATTATTTATATAAGATAATAATACTGTTACGTTCAACTTATTATATTAGAATATTAATAATGTACACAAATAAATACAAATAAAACAGAAGTAAATTAAAAACAATATCCATCGTCCATATCAGTTATCAGACATAAACATGGCATTAATTATAATAGATAATAATATTATAATAGTAGAATTATACTAGAGTATTCATAATGCATAATATAATTACAAATAAAACAAGTTAAAAAATTTTTATCAAGTTATCAGACACAAAAATGATCTACCGTTAGTAATAATAATCATAATCTCCATCAGTTATCAGACATAATCATGGTCTTAATTATATATTAGAAAATAATGTTAATTTATTGGAATATTAAAAATGCACACAAGTTAAAACACATAAAACTAAAGTGAAAAAAACAACAACTATTCTCCATAGCAGTTATCAGACACAAAAAATGAACCTTATAGCAATCATAAAATTTAATCGTAGTTGAGCTCTATACTTTAATAGTCGTTGTGTTAATAAATAATTATATATATATATTCCTCACAACTTTCATATTTTTTTATTTTAAATAATTCAATTATATTCTTTTAATTTTGGGGGGAATGAAAACATTAAAAAGTAAATTAAATTAAATGTATGCTTTTAGCGGATGCTTTTATCAAAAACGACTTACAGTGCAATCAGGCTAACAGTTTCTACCTAACGTGTTCCCTGGGTATCGAACCCACAACCTTACGCTGCTAACACAATAACATAAAAATAACAAAATAAAACTAGCAGATCACATTTAAGTAAGTTCCAGTTAAGTCCAGTTAATTGCTAAATTTTGCAGTTCAGCAAACCCCTTTAATTCTTAGTAATATAACGGAAATAAAACACTTCTGCCTGTGACCAGCATTAAGGAACTGCAGAGAAAGGTTTTATTCAGAGCACTTTCAGCTCAATGTCAAGATCAAACAGACGTCTAATGACTTTCTGGAACGAAATATACAGCTGAAAACGGAACAGGAACTAGAAGTCGCTCGACGGGAGGATAATCCTGTTATCTTCACATCACATGATCCGCCCGCTGGAATGTGAACGTGGGCCGAGTGTTATTTATCATCAAAGCACAGCTCCAGCGGAGCCGACGGGACGGTGCACCTGACCGCGCTCAGGCATGCGGAGGAGGAGAATCTGGATGAACGCAATTAACAGCATGTGACCGTCCAGCTTAGGACAGCACCGTCATCCAAACGACACTATTCCTCCAGAGACACGTCCACAAAACCACAAGAATCACACGGTCAAGAACAATGAAACTAACTCTTGAGTTTTAAAGGACTCATATTTGTTGCTTCCAGCTTCTGTCACAGAATAACAATCTTCTGAACAATGCAAAACTGAGTTAAAGGAGTCATATGATGCGATTTCAAGTCTTCCTTTTTCTTTGGAGTGTTACAAGCTGTTCATGAATCGATTAGATCCCTAAAGTTGCAAAGACTAAAGTCTCAAACCCAGAGAGATATTCTTTATAAAAGTTAAGACTCGTCCATCCCGTCCTAAAATGGCTCATTTAAACACGCCCCCACATGTCTACATCACTGTGTGGGAGATTTGCATAACGCAACCCAAATGTTTATGCAAAGAAAGAAGGCGGAGCTTTTTTGTTCTTCTCTCGTCACACCGGGACACGGCATCACAGTATGGTGAGGGGTGAAACTTTTCCGTCACACGCTTGAGGTATTCGGCCAATCACAATGCACTGAATAGCTGGCCAATCAGAGCACACCTCGCTTTTCATAATGATGAGCTTTGTAAAAATCGACACATTTCAGAAAAGCGGAGCATAAAGGAGAAACAATAATGTACATTATGTGGAAAATAATGTATTTTTTAACCTTAAGCCACATAAACACATTGCATTACACCAAATAATGTTCTTTTTAGCAACGTCATATGACCTCTTTAACCACTGATAAGACAGGAGGTAATATTCAACAAACTGTTGTCTAATAAAATGCTCAATTTAAAATTTAAATCAGATTTATTAAATCAAGCATCTCTATTACTATTCACTACTGTTTGCTTATTTATTTTCAGATTTAAAAAAATGTGGGGTATTATTTTTTTCAGATTTACATAAGCAATGGAATAATTTAAAAGTTTATTGTCCATTGATATAGTATAGCAATAATTTACTTAAAATCAGTTCTATATCTTTGTTAATGCAGAAACAAAAACAAATCTGCATTGTAAATAAAAACTTAAATACAATAATATAACTTAACATAATATAATATCACTTAAATATTAATATGCAATAATAATAATGAACGTATAATGCAAACCATTATTACACCCTAGCAGCCACATAACAACCAGCCAGAACACCTCAGCAACACATTCAAGTACTTGACGTCATTATTATTGATTAGCTGGGTCTGACGTTGTAATGTTTAACTTATGTGTTAAATGCTGTTGCTACACACAGTAAACATAATGTACTGTAATTAGCAAAAATGAACGGCTATGATGAATAATTCAATGTGTCTGAATCAATCAACATCAATGGTCTGAAGCTCCTTAAGTCCTGCACAACACTGACCTGCTCGACTAGCCAATCAAACTCAACACAACGGTCAGCAACTGAGCCAACCTTCAGTTGTAAGGTTAAAAAGAGCCACCTGTAGCTGAACATTTCCCTACGCGACGTCTGTAGAGTTTGACAGTGTTTGAGCGTGTTTTAGCGGCTCGGTGTTGATTAGCTCTGTTAGCAAACACCTGTTGCTCTGAACAAACTCACCGTTGATGATGCGGTGGACGCCTGTCACGAGCTCGTCACCTCAGACATCATCACCCTGGGCTCTCTGACAGCCGCACAAAAACACACAACACATCACCTGGCAACCTAAAAACAGCAGCGCCAATCGCGACCGCTGGATGTAAAGTGACGGACTGTCCCAGCACTGCGCCGCGCGGGATTATGGGACATGAGGCGCATTCCACAGGTTCACCGAGTCCCACATTTAAAGAGACAGGCGCGATTTTACAGTGGCTCGGATTTTCAATGTGTTTACGACTTGTGAGTCAATAAATAAATAAATTAATAAATATATATATATGGACAGACGGACGGATAGATAAATAAATAAATGGATGGATGGATGGATGATAGATAGATAGATAGATAGATAGATAGATAGATAGATAGATAGATAGATAGATAGATAGATAGATTTGAAAATATATTTCATAATTTTAATCTTCTATATATCTTCATATATTTTAATGACTTAATTTAATTGAATGGATTTAATGGAAATCTGTTAATCCGTCCATTCACAAAAAGACAACTGTAACAAAGGGGAAAATATATAAACAAGGAATTGTTTGTTTGTGTGTAAACAAACAAACGAAACAAACGAATAAATAAAATAAATAAATAAATGTGACCTATGCAGGGTTTTGGGGATTTACTTTTTCTAGAATATATTAATTCTAAATATCAACATGCATATATTTTTACATATTTCCATTGATCATGACTGTACAAGATTTTAAAAACAAGTTACAGTTTCTAAAAATATAGTTTATATATATATATAGCCAACCATCCATTGTATTAATTCACCAATGTAGATAAGAACTTAAAAATGAAAAAAAAAATGAAAAAAAAAATTGTCTTGTTTGTTTTTTTGGTGTGAAAATGTGATCCTTATATGGATATAGCGACTTACTTTATATTTTTATGTTGTAATATAAATATTAAATACAAAACACACATAAAATATAAATATACTATCATTCTACCTACCAATATAGATCACTGAAATATGGTAAAAAATATCACAAATAAATATAGGGTTTTTTTCTAAGTGTAAACGAGCAAACAAACAAGTAAATAAATAAATATTGATCCAATGTGATCCTCCTTGTATAGTTTTTGTTAATTTCTAAAAAAATATTAGACTTTTTCATGCTACAGTATGAATATAAAATGCTAAATAAAAATATAGCTGCTATACATTTCCACTGTTATAACATCTATCAGAAGTCAGTTAATGACATATGATGGTGAATTAGTTGTCTAGTGTAATATTTCAAAGTCAAACTAGTGATTACTTTATTGCTTCTTTAATAAACCTGAACTGGTGAATGATCATGACTGTTTAAAGTGAGAATCCCTCCTCTGAAGCCTAAGGAAATACATCAGCGTGACTTGTTTAATAAGCAGTGTCATGCAAAGAGTCATATATAATATATCCCACTCGCCGCCAAATGGCTTTAAATTTACAGCTTGGACTTGATGAGCGTGCTTCTGTCACTCTGAATAAACACATGATATGAGTCACTGTCCAGGACACACCACACATGCCAACAATATTAGTTTAAATAAATAAACAAGATTCAAAAAACACAAATTAAGATGGAAATATGCAAAAATTAAAGTACTTTAAAAAAAACTATTTTTAACGTTCTTATTTTTAAAGAATATAATATGAGGGGATTTCCTACACCATTAAGTGCCTTGAAGTAATGGAGCATAACAAACAAATTAAATACAGAAATACTTCTGTTTCTCCTTTTCTCTAAAGTCTCTCGGCCAGCCAACATGGACAAAGAACTGAGTATAAAAAGGTTTCCTAAAATAGGGAAATAAACAGTCTACAAATGAACACCTAGTTTCCAAATAAGCATCTTCAGGGACTTACTGAGACTACTTGTGACTTGACTTGAAGTGACGCTAATGGTAAACACCAATGTGGTGCTCAATTACCAATCAGGATGTCTTGTGACTAACTGATTCTTAAAGGGACAGATCTCTTGAACATGAATATTATAGCCTTTCAAACCCATGTAAACCTTTCTCTTAAGTAGGACACAAAAACAACTCCAGTCCACATCGTCTATATATATATATATATATATATATATATATATATATATATATATATATATATATATATATATATATATATATATTATCATTATTATTATTATTATTATTATTATTATTATTATTATTATATATTATTATTATTATTATTATTATTATTATATGAATGTTTTAATTATTTTCAGTATATATATATATACTATCTTATAAAATAAATAAATAAACTAATATTTTAACAAATAAACAAATTAATAAATAATTAAAAGAATCTATTTTTATGCCATAGTATGCATGTTTATGTGTGCATCTATCTATCTATCTATCTATCTATCTATCTATCTATCTATTTAATTCACTTTAAAGAAGACCAGGGCTAGACGCTATACATAAACGAAAACTTTTATTATGGATGGGATTAACCGCGATTAATCGTTTGACGGCACTAATAACAATAAAAAATTGAAATTACAAAGAGAAAATTTATAAAAATGACTATCTGAATTTTGGTTGACCTGTCCCTTTAAGTCTCAAGTACGTGCTCTTGTAAACCCCATCAGTCACTAGAAACCTGATCGAATCAAACTAGTTCATTTCTCCGCAGCGCAAAGCGGGTTTCAAAACAGCCGAAGCTCGAGCTACGCTGCGTCACGTGACAATTTGAGTCAGTGGGTCAAGCGTCCGATGGTTTATCAGAACTCCCAATCTAGAGAAACCCCGTGAGAGATGCGAGAGCCGCGTGAAACCTGGCAGCAGCAGCAGCCTGGGGTTGACTGGGACATGCGCTGTGGTGGAGCAGGTGCGAGTTTGTGTTTGTGGTCGTGTGTTACTCACTCAAACACTGCAGGCCATGCTTCCTCTGAAGGGTCTTGCTGCACAGTGAACATGTCGCCCAGTTGGAGAACGAGCCGAGCACGAGCTGGTGGCCGCTCACGCTGCGCCGCCGCACTTTCTCACGCTCGTGCAACTCTTTCTCTTTCTCTCTCTCTCTGTTTTTCTCTTTCTGCTGCTCTTTGTCTCGGGTCTTACCCTGAAAACAGAGGAATCAAGGGACGTGTTATTACCTTCTGATAGTTCTGATAGCAAAAAGACCGCCTAAAAACCTAAAAGTAAAGCAAAAGTTCAGCAGAATATAAATTTAATAAATAGAATTATATATGATTTTGTAGATATGTATAATTATATATACTATTTGATTTTATTTACAAAAATAAACAAACAAATTTTTTTTAAAAAATATAAACCGAGCACATATCACTATTTGTTTCATGTAATGTAATTCCCGATGAATTGTAATGTAATTATTCAATAACGTTTAACTTAATTTTAGGGAAGGCTGGATAAATTTAGGGATATATTTAAGGTTTTTCTTTATTATTAAACTAGTGCGGTCAAACGATTAATCGCGGTTAATCGCATCTAAAATAAAAAAATTTGTTTACATAATGTGTGTGTGTGAACGCTGTAAATGCATTGTGAATTTGCAAATACACACTCATGCATGTATATTTTTGTGTGTGTATTTGTATATATATATATATATATAAAAACTTATTTTGGATGCGATTAATCGTGACTAATTGTTTGACCGCACTAAAATAAACAAAATATATAGAATAGAAAGCATAAAGTACATGTGAATGTGATTTTTGCTGAATTTGAATGTAATTAATTTAATTTAATTTTTATTTATATTAATAAGTGTAATTATAGGGAAGAGGAGGGATAGATAAAAAGTTTTAAATTATTATTTTATTTTTATTTCACCTAATTATCATTACTTTGATAAAAAAAAAATTAAATCAATGAAATATATATAGAATATTATTAATATCTTCATTCTTTTTTAACATTTAATTTAATTATATGTTAAAATCATTTTCCATCAAATGTACTTTTTTGTGTGCATTACGTAAATATTGTACTCACCTATTTTGCTGAACTAATATAGGAAAAGCATATAAATAAGTCCTAAAAATAGACTAACACTAACATTTTACAATATATCAGCTATATAACCAAAATAATCAATCATATCTGTATCAGCTGATCTCTGTTTTAAAAACAATTTGACTGATTAATTAACTTGTGCATTTTATTTTTTTAAAGACAGTATACAATTGGCACATTGTCTAGCTCAAAGATCAGGTCAGAACTTCCCCAGTAGTCTGCATGGGCGAGCTTAATGTCTCTCTACATTTAAGAAAAGGAGGAAGTTGCAGAGGTGCAGAAGTTGCTGCGAAGTTCAGTAGAAATGGACATGTTTTTTTTTTTTCACAGTCCAGGCAAGAATGATTGATGACAGCATTTGTGCGATTACTTTGTCTTTGTTGAAGGATCCGGTCACGCGGTTCCTCAGTGAGCTCAGAGTCCGCTTGACTTTGGTGCCTTTTTCCGGACGCTCTGGTCTGTCCTCCTCTTCTTCATCATTTCTACAAAGCACATCAAACCAGTTTAAAATTCTAAAGAACAAGAGTATGTCAATGTGATTATTATATAAATAACAACATGAAAAGGTCAATGACTTACTCAATGGCAAGAAACTCGTACCATGTGAAATTCCCTGCCGCCTCCTTTTTTTCTGTGCTTGAAGTTCTGTGTTTAGCTCTGAGGGAAATCCAAGATAATCATGATCAGATTAGTATAAATTCAGTACAAGTCTCTCCACTGGCAATTTGCCTCTCTGCAAAATTATGCTGGATATGTTTGGAATGCAAACTACCATGACCTTATGGTTTTTACGGTATGCAGTATCTGGATAACGTACTATTCTGACAAACTGTCAACTTTCCATACTACCGATTGATACTCAAATGCATTTTTACCTCTTTACTGCATACTTGACCTGTTTGATTGGACTTGCAAAAGTTTTAAAGGAATTTAAAACAATAATACAAGAACTTTGCAAAAAAAGAAAAATGATAAAAAGTACATGCAACATGTTGAGGTGAAATGACAATGTGCATACTACTGCTTAAACATATCATGCTGTAAACATTAATACATAGTGCTCAGTAAGCAGCATGTTGTATCCATTTTTATGCTCGGAATAGAATAATACCATATTATTTCTGCAGCATGCAAATTTTCTGCAACCCACAATGCAACATGTTTAAATAAACCTTCAATTTTTAGAGTGGCAACTCCTTAACATCTCTCGTCTCTCTAGTGTACAGTGTAGTACACTACTTTGTAATGTACAAATGCAAGTATGCACTCTAGTTTTCCATTCCGAACATACGCTCTTGCTAGTCTGCTGTTAGAAGCATCAGTTACTGTGCACATGTGTCATGACCTTGTTAAAAGCATGCTTTGGTTTCTCATGCAGATAAACCAAGTACGTCCTAACCAGGAAAAGCCCCACCAGGTTTAAAGATACAGCAAGAGTTGTAAACACAGAAGACAAAATGCTGCATAAATATAAGCAAACATACACAACATGTTCAAGATAGCCAAAGTGAGAAACAATGCTTTCTATTTCGGGCCTGAAAACCAAACGTGGGCCACTCTGTTAGTCTGTAGGCGAGCACGACAGGCTCCTTCACACTGTTTACTTACCCGTGATACTGCTTAAGCTCCTGCAGAACATTCTGTACCATCAGCCTGAGACAAACAAGACACTGAGGCTAAGTGTGTGTGGCAGCGGCAGGGCACACGGTGGGCCGCTGTCCAAATAAAACCATCAGTAAAATCTACTGCCTTGTTCACGGGCAGACCACAGCCACGGTGGGATACAATCAAATCACACATTTTTGTTTAGATCAGTTCATCTAAATTTCTCCCTTTAGTTCCTATATATTAGCCTTTAGGCCTAGCTATGTGCTAGCATGGCCTAATAAGTCTCTTTAAAGAAAACAGACCCAAAATTTTGATGACATCATCCTGCACTGTATACTTGTCCAATCAGATGGCTTTCAAGAATGAGAATGCCCCTCCCCAAATACTAGCTGCAGTTGCAAACAACTATTGGCTAATTAAGATAAGGAAGAAGTATTTCGATATGCCCCACCCTGCAACAGGAAATACATAAATAGAACTGTTTGTTATTAGAATAATTAGCATATACACATTTTGAGGACTAATAGTTTTATGCAGATAAAATAGGACCCCTATTCAGGTATTTATACAGTCTTGCTAATCCAGCTATATGCTAAATGAATTTCAGGAAGCCATAATGAAAGCTTCTTAATCGTCTTGACATATTGCAAGGTCCTGCAGTAATCCTTGAGAATTATGTAACTTCACTGACTCAAAACAACCTTGCCATGGTGCTCTTAAACAAAACAAAGATGTGAAATCTTACACATGACTCCGTCCTTCCTCTGACTGCAGCCCCTCTTCTGACCCCTGCTCTTCTTCTGCAATTCCAAAGCAACACAAGTCAAGATTACATGTATTCTGTTGTTCTTTTTAGCACTTTAAGATCAGTTTTCTAAGCAGAAAATATATATATGGCAGTAAAGGGTTCTATATAGAACTATAAAGTTTCTATATAGTTCCCTGGATGTTCAGAAAGTTCTGTTTCTGGGTTAGGGTTAGTAACAGAACGTGGTTTGTTTAAAGAACTACAGAATAAAGAAGGTCTCCTTGAAAGACTTTAAATGGAAAAATGTGCGTTTGCTGCTTTTGATCTAAGAATTCCTCCTGACAGAATTAGCATTGGATTTACTGGATTGGAGAATCATTTCACTAACCTCCGGCCGCCCTGGCAGCCTGCTTAGAAGTCTCCAGTATGCGGGAGACTCTGTCAGCTTGGGATTTTTCATCAGTCGCAAGGATCTCAGATCTGGAGTATATTGTCGTTGCTGTTGTGGTTGGCTTCTGTCATTAAAACCAAAGCATGGGAAATGTTATCAATAAGAGTTACGACATAGGAAGCCAACCCCGCTCCTTGAGTGCTACCTTCTGGCTAGAATTCGACTCCAACTCTCCAACACACGTTATTTTCAAGTGATCCTGAACAACTTGATTAGCTGGTTCAGGTTTGATTAATTAGGGTTGGAGTTAAAGTCTGCAGGACGGCAGCCCTCCAGGAGCAGGAGAGTGGTTTATAGAGCTGACCGAAAGTCTTGTTCTGGTCATGTTAAAACCGAGATTGCAATAAGGACAGTTACTTGTGTTTGGGGTATTTCACTTTCCACAGCGCTGGTGGTTTCTTCCACTGAGCTTTCGGAGAAGGAGGAAGATGGTAGATGGGGACTTTTGTCCAAACAGTTTACCTCTCTTTCCCCATCACTGTCAATGCCGTTTGTGTCTAGACTGAATCTACACAACATAACAATGTTTATACAGACACACATACATCATTGTGACCAGAGAAATCTCTGAAAGAATAAGTCTTACCTTCTTCCCATGTCAAAGGGCGACACTGGCACTTCCCAGCTGTGTCTACGTGACGTGGACATGGATCGAACCAATATAGGAAAGTTATCTGTGTCCGAGTCCTCATCTTGATCGGATTCCGGATAATCCTGGAACTCCTTCTGTTCTGAGTTTCTGATAGAGGCCAAGCGTTTCATGGCTTCCCCTCCAGTGGAAATCACAGTGTCGGCCGTCTGGAAAAGTTGATGGGTGTTGAACCCTGTGGGATTCTGCCTAGATCCACTTTCTGAGGTGCATGCAGGAGGCACCAAAGGGGCAGAAACCGGTGCAGTTAAAACCAGAAGTTGTGAGTCCAGTGGTTCAATGGATCCAAGTTGCAGGTCCCTGAAATATTCTGAATCTCTCAGAGAAGAGCAGAAGTCTAAAAGGTCCTCTTCACTGCTGCACTGGTTGCTCTCAGTCAAGAAATGTCTCTGAATGTAAAAACCCATAGGCAGTTGGTTTATCACAACAAAAAGGTCACATGACACATGAATAATAATGTGAAGTCTAGGTAAGTCTCAAGTAGTGTCATTCATGGACTGAAAGAGGATGCAGTAAACTTCTTGTGTGATACAAGAGGCACTGGCTAAGCCAGCGGTTCTCAATTGCTAATAACCACCCCCGAACCTGCTAAACAAGGTCTTAATAGGTATACCTGAAACTCCCAGGCAGGTGTGTAAGTTGGAGCTAAACTCTGCAGGCCACTGGCCCTCCTTGAGATATTACACAGCTCTTTTAAATTCAGTTTCAGTTCGTTCCTCACACAAAGCTATGATACAACTCCAAAAAGGCATATACATAATGAACAAGTCAGATGGACTGATTTTGCCGAGTTCCGTATATTCCTGGGTCAACATCATTCACCGTATATTTAGAGTCAAGCTAGGGTTAGAGTCTTACCTTGTCCTCAGGTGAACTGCTAAAGAAGACGTCTTCTGGGATGGAGGTTGGGGACAAGGATGAGGAGGAGCTGGGTGCCAAGACCTGGGCTTGAAGTTGAGAGCATGGCTTGCAATCTGAGGCTGAAACACAGAACAATCCACCAGGAATTTAGCAAGGAATATTATCCACAATTGTGAACTCTTGATCTCAGACGTACAGTGTTGCTTTTGCTCAGGTGTATTATCAAACATTGTTGCTGTGCACCAGACGAAACACAATAATAGTGGTGAGACATTCTGGATATCTAATTACATCATATCTATTATGTTTATTCCTGTGAGATAGCAGTAATAGAGATAGGGGTCTGGAGAGCCGGTATGACAGCATACTCTAATTAAAATAGCCTAAATAGCGGCTGCATTCTGCAAAAATTTCCCTGTAAACAGAATATCTTAATCTGATGCACTAGTTTACAGAAGCAAAACTCTGGGTTGTATTTGATAGCTGGTATATAATGGCCTCCAGCCTGATGCTAAAGGAGAACCCAAGGTTCTTCAGAAAGCCATCAAGAGAACCATATTACCAACTGTAAGACCCCCCCAAAACCATTGCAGAAGCTGTATTTTTATAAATACAGGCTTAATGTTCTCCATCAACTCTCAAGAACCTTCCTTTGGAGTTAAATTAAAGCCCACCACTACTGGGGAATTGCTTAAGTGACCTTTCCAAAACTCCAGGTGATTATGACAATAATAATATAGACTACGACAAAACCCAGACACCAAAGTCCAATCCAGAACTGTTCTCCATCACCAACTGCCTGTCCTTAAACGATGGATGAATGAACTGTACAGTACTTTCTGGCATTAATCATCTTGGCCCTACACGAATGACAGAGTCTGAGAGCAGTGCAGGTTGTTTGTCTCCAAATTAGACACGTAATATGTAAACTATAAGAGCACTATGATGGTCGTCAATGTTCAAATATCCTTTTATGGCCGCTGCTTCGTACCATATGCTCCAACATAAATACTTAAACAAAGGTACCTCTGAGCTTTTACAAGGGTTACTGTAGGTCTACCACAGAAAACATCTGTTTTTCTCACACCATCTGAGGTCGGAAACACACAGTATTAAGATGCAAAGTTTTATTTTGGTCTGAGTAAAAGGAAACGGACTTGAAATAGCCTAAAGCGGGCCATGCACTCGAGTAGCCGAATCCCCGGAGGAAGTTAAAGGTTTGCCAATTGCAATTTGCAGAATTATGTTATGTGAGTCTTGAGCTTTTCCAGGAGGATAACAGGAGCAACCCCAAAGCTGTAAAGCAATTCAGAAGAGATACTCTCTAAAAATCCATGCAATATTCGGAGCATCATTAACAGATGATTTCAAAACCCAAGTACTCTAACTGTGACTTCTGCTTATCTATCTATCTATCTATCTATCTATCTATCTATCTATCTATCTATCTATCTATCTATCTATCTATCTATCTATCTATCATATATAACTTATTCATAATAGACTAAACTAAATTAATAAGAGAAAGATGGGGAGCAGAATAAGGAAATGTTTGAGAGCAAATGTGCTAATGGCTAAATACTAAAAGAGCATATGGTTCAGTTTTATCTTGTTTTTTCTTTAAAGAAGAGTAGAGCAAAGAGAGGAAATGACATAGGATCAGGAAATTGCACATCAGAATCAAACTTGCATGACTTGTGTGAGTGCCATGTCTCAGAGTATACTGTAACACGCTAACCGCCTGGGTTCAGAATTGAAATGCATGTCCAAAATCCCTGTTTTTGAGTCTGGCGGTTTCCAGTTATTCTGTCTTTTATCTTAAAAATACAGTAATGACATAATCACACCAAACGGATAAGTATGAAAATGTGGTTTTGTATGTGCTAACAGATGAGATGCTGCATGTAAATGCTCATTCTGTTAGCGATGTGACCGGACCTCTTGAGCACCGGTGGTCTGACAGACCGCAGCTGCATGTACCATAACATCAGTGAGAGTCTCAACCACAAGCAAACAAAACACCTCCTCAGTTATTTGTATTTGAAGACAAAAAAAAATCTCCATTCTGCACAATTCTGAGAACACATGGCCAATTCAGAAAGCCAAAATAAAACACTAGGCATACTTTCAGAGCGGAAATATTCTACTGACAGAGTACAATTACATATAAAATAAGAACAAAATATTGATTAATTATATATTTTAATTATATATTTTATTTTAAATAGGGAAAAAAAAGGAAAGATGCTAGAGTTCCAGAAAGACGCAATCATGCCCTCTACCTCTTTTGAAGGACCATCGTTTCATCCATGAGAACGAGGGCCAGGAGTTGTGGAGAGGTGGATCTGCCATGTGGACAGTGTGAACTTCTCCCAGAGGAGTTAATGATCAAGATATCAGGAAACTAGAGTCCCACAGCCGGATCAGAGGAGGGAACCGCTGGGGATTATCTAACATATGATTCAAAGTCAAGAGGCACAGCGGTGGGGGCTCACAGTGGGAAAGAGAGAGAGAGAGAGGGAGTAATAAGAGAGAGAAAGGAAGCATCGCTTGATCTGAATGGGAGGGAATTGTGTGTGTTTAATACTACCTTGACAAAAAATGGCAGAGTGAGGTATTCAGGTGGTAAATATCACGGTATTGTCCCTTCAGAAATTTGGACCCTCCACTTAATCAAATCATAACAGTTTGCTCCGCCCCACAACAGACTTTCTTTTTTTGCTGACATCATCAAAGCTACTTAATTTTAGACTCCTCCTCTTCAATATATATATTTTTAAACATAACAACTTGGTCCGCCCCCAAACGACTTTCCTTTTCTGATGACATCATCAAGGCCTCTACTTTTAGACTCCTCCTCTTCAATAACTTTTTTTTTGTTTTCAAAACGTTCAACTTGTTCCACACCTCAAAGGTCTTTCTTTATCAAGGAAACTTTTTTTAGACTCCTCCCCTTCAATAACCTTTTAATCAAAACAGAACAACATGCTCCGCCCCTTTTTTTCTTTTCTGCTGACATCAAGGCGACTTATATTTTGCAACCTCCCCTTAATAACCTTTTATCAAAAAGTAACAACATGCTGCCCCTCAAATGACTTTAATTTTCTGCTGACGTCATCAAGGTTACTAAGCTTTAGACTCCTCTTCAATATTTTATTTTTTTTAAACGTAACAACTTGCTCCGTCCTCAAATGACTCTTCATTTCTGATAACATCATTAGACCACTTAATTAAATCCTCCCCTTCAGTAATCTTTTATCAAAACGTTACTTGCTCTGCCTCTCAAGCGACTTTCCTTTTCCACTGACATCATCGAAGCTACTTATTTTTAGACTCCTCCCATTCAATAACTTTTTTTATCGAAATGTTCAACTTGCTCTGCCCCTCACACAACCTTTTTTTTTTCCTAACATCATCAAGGCCACTTATTTTTTTAAGACTCTTCCCTTCAATAGCCTGACATATTGAGATATTTTCATCTCCTATCAATCCCTAATAATGGCCCTATGTCATTTCTTGCTTCCGCTTTGTTTTAAGGTGTAGATGCTATTACGCAAATAAGTACTGAGTAATATTACTGAACTTCAGTACTTACTAAGTTTAGGGTTGACTTTTTGTCATTTTGCATAACTTACTGTTATTAAACTCTAAAAAAATGCTGGTTTAAATACAACCCAATGGTTGGATTAAACATTTAACCCAACTGTTGGTTGAAAACAACCCAATAGGTTTGACCCTATTTAACCCAGCATTTTTTAGAGTGTACTAAATCAAGTACATGCAACATGTCAATATGTCACATTAAAATAAACTGTTACTCATCTGAAATATCTCAGATTATGGGAATAAAATTTAAAACTGTTGATTTTAAATGTGTAGCTTAAACACCCAATTACGTTTGGGGCTAAAATACTGTAAAAACCATGTTATTGTGTAACTGACACATTCATGCAGCCACCATAGTGTTCTGTCAAAAATATCATGGCATTCTTGGAAGCACTGTAGCATTTACTATGGTACATGGTATAATACCATCACATGCCCCCAAAAATACAGTTAAACCATGGTATGTTTCACATATGAGATGTATAACGGTGTGCGTGATCTGGTGTATAATAGTGAAAGTGGAAAACACCATCTGTGAAGTGCAGAAATGAGCATCACAACGGTTGCTCTTGAAAAACAACAGGTTTGTTTAAGAAAAAGAAAAGACCCGACCAACACCAAGTATGATTTTCTACACTTAGTCATTGAGTTGCACCACTGTGAACTGCATTTCTGCTTAGGCAGTTCCTTAAATGATACCAGTGAAGCAATAATGGATGAAAGCACCAGTGAAATCCATCTGGTCGAGCTCAAGTTGGGTCCTTAAAGCACAAAACATCCAACCTTCATTCAAAAACTCAACGCATTAAAGGTTTCATGATAGCTTATCTAGAGCTGCAGAACACAATGCCTTACCAGAACAGTGGCACAGATTTAGTTCAAATCATACAAAGTTAGCATTTTTATCATCTATTAACTATGTTTTATGTACTCACCCCGATCCAGAAGTACAAACAGCAATCCACACCTAGCAAAAACGTCCTTCTCTGAATCTAACACAGCGCTTTCTGGCTCTGAAAAGAGCAGAGTGCTGCGTTAACCACAGCCTGAAACACACAGCACTGCTACAACTTCCTCTTCAGACTGACACTCAGTGCAGACACATGGCCTTTACATGAACACACACACACACACACACACACACACACACAGGCCCTTCTTTCAGAGGTGTTACAATCAAAACGTGTCGATGGTGGACGCTTGAATTCAAACTGAAGAAAAGCCCAGCCTTTCTGTGCCTATGCTGTGATGACTGCATAGTTCCCATACTAATGAGTGCACTACTTGTGCAGGCGTTCGGAGGAGATGAGCAGAAGCGCTGGTGGTTAACGTGGTGAAGGAACCCTGCGAAGAGCTTGTTTCGCTTAAACTAGATGCTGTTCACACTTTATTGACTACTAGAGATAAAACGTGCCATTTCCTGCTATCTGTAACTGTACTACTGCTCTTATGAAAGAAGTCTCTACAGACTTGAGTGTCTTTTTATGGTTTCAAAGATGTATAAATATGGTATATGAATAAGGCAACCATTCAGTTCGAGAGTGTTACTCTTAACAGTTACTAACACATTATTCAAATCAAAAGTTAATAGAGCTGTGCTGATTTGAACTGCTTTTTTTTTTTAAGTCTACAGTGATTAAATACTGGAGGAAATATGTTTAATACATGATAAACAGGAAAATTCTTTTTTTTTTTTTGAAAATCATCAACATTTCCACCAGTGTCATTTTTTACCACATTTCAGATCATATCTTCTGATATGGAAATGATGGTGGAAATGACATTTTATTATTAAAAAATAAAATAATTCCTTTGTCTTTTCTAATGCTGATTTTATAGCCTTGCATCCCAAATTAATTAAATAATCAATTAATTCACTCAATTAAATAATCTTTTCAGTCTTCTGTGTTAATTCAACAAAATTACAGTTTGATTGGAAATGGGTCTTTTTTGTGGAAAAACAATTTGTAAAATGAAGCCAAAAATGTAATTAATATTAATTTGTTATATATTTATATATGTATTTATATTTATTTTACAACAATAGTTTAAGATGCAAGCATAGAGTATACAGTAAGAAAATCTATTCATACAATGTCAGAACTTTACAAAAGTTTTTAATTTTTAATACGATATATTTACTTGTGAAGAGGTATTCAAATTGTAAAAAATTTTGACTAAAATTGACGTCTCTCTAAATCTGTGGTGCAAAAAAAAAAAAAAAAAAAAGATTTCTTATAACAGAAAAATAACACACATTTACAATACAGCTAAATCTTGAAATAAATACATTTGAAATAATTTACTCACCCTTATGTCTTTTCATTAATTTCAGTATTGCTTTGGGAAATTAAATGTCAATTTTTGATTTTGGTTGTTCTTTTGCATTTAAGGACGGTTGCCTTTATCTCTTAAACGTTCAAATAAAAGCAATTATTATCTTGGGAACAGACACAACTGCAAGTCATTTTTTTCCCCCAATAATTTTTAATTCATAAATTTCATATAAACAGTTAATTGTTGAATAATTTACACACAGCAAGATTCATTTTCATTCCATTCCAACATTTGCTGTACATGTCACTGCTTGGCTTTCCTTGAAAAACTAAAGCTGTCTATTCGTACTCAATCATGGCACAGTGTGATCGTGGTCTGATGGATGTGTTGGTTTGTTAAATAAGTGAAGGTGGTTTCTATGTGCAACGTAAATGGCACATATTCAACCAGCGAGGGGAAAGTTTTGATGGGAAGGTGTGTGTTGGTGATTAAATAACATTTTCTACAGTAAAGGTGAATGATGGGACAGGAAAACAGCTGTGGGGACCGTCTATGTGCACAGAGGTAAAAGCAAAACAAAAAACAAACAAAACGAAACAGCAGGGATAAACGAAACAAACCAAATGATCAAACGTTCAACTAAACAGAAAATTGTACAGGACAACAGCTGAATAAAATACACAAGGGCGCTGATTATTTGATGTTGAAACGGGGCCAGACAACCTGAAACGTCCATCACATATAAGACCCCAAAAGATGTCTGATTTACATAAGAAATAAACATTTAACACATACAAAAAAAAATAAAAATTGATGTTGTATGGTGCTTTTATTCAAAGTTGTTCTCTGTAACTGATGGAAGCTCGTTTCCGCTTAAAAAATAAACTATCAACTCACATTGCAAGTTATAAATTCACAATTCTAAGGGAAAAAGTTAGAACTACGGGATATAAACTTAGAATTTTCTTTTTTCTAGCTATTCCAAGTTTTTATCTGGCAAATTTGTACTTTTCTGTCTGAATTCGAAGTTTACACCTTACAAAATGTAAAATTTTATCTCTTATATCTTGTAATTTGTCGCGTTAGTATTTCGTAATTCTGACTTTTTCTCTTACAATTCTGAATTGTTTCTCACAATTGTGAGCTTATAATCCGACAAAATGTTTTTTCCACACATTTCAGATTTTCTTTTTTAAAATAGAGTTTACATTTCAAAAATTTACTTCTCCAATCAGACTTTTTTTCCCCTCACAATTGCGCATATATAAGATTTGCGCAAATATATACAATTGCGCAAGACTTAAGAATCTCTTTTTTTATCTTGTGGCGGAAACAATCTTCCTTATCAATCATTTCAGATATCAGCGATATCTTTATTTTTTGTGTTATTGTAGCTTATAATAAAGTCTGCAGTGGTCTTTTCCAGTTTTTCACATTGAAAAACAATTGTTTATTCAAACGTCACCTTCATGAACGTAGAGGAATTGTCCGTATTGTACAAAGAAAAGGGTAACAATTTACAAATACAAAATGCTGACAAAGGATATGCAATCATTTCTTGGATGGCAAACAAGTAGTTGTACATGAAAAAAAAACAAAAAAACAACAATGCAATGTCATACAAAGAACATCATTGTAGGCCAAACCTCTGAACGGTTCGTCATCCGATCAGTTTGTAGAGTAAAATCGATGTCATTCATATCTCTGAATCACAGTGTAATGCCATGAACTAAAGACATCACAATTTCATCGAAAAAGAAATCTATATACATTGATAATGTTAATTCCGTAATGTACACGAATAGTAAAAGTTTACAGTCAAAAAAGTAATTGAATTTGCCCTCCCTATTTGGACTAAAAAAATAGAAATTAATATCTCTAAGTGTAATACTTTTTCCTTTTAAGAACAATAAAATACATACAATGCCTTGCGCTCGACCTGTTCTGCTTTTCTAGCTTGCTGTAGGAAACCGCATTAGGGTTTTTGTTACTAGGTTAAGGTCATTCATCAAAATTATATTCTCTCTATTTAGAGCTGCCAAAGTTGTTGTTTTGGGTAACAGTGAATCAATCGTACGACATTAGGCGGTTTGTCAAGCCACAAAGCAAGCCTTAGCATATCCAAGAAGAGACAAGTTCAGCTTAATTAAAAATAAAAATAAAAGAGTATCATTCACATATAACAATACAGTAAAACTGAGCCAAGCATTGAGCCAAAGATGTGCTAACCTGTCGAGAAATCTGTAAAACAGGCTCCAGTATTTTGAGGATGTTGGGTGAAAAACAATCCGTTCCAGGGAGTTTGTTGGCCAGGTTTGGCTTGGAGGATACTTAGGTTTGTGCAAGGCACTATGGATCCACCAGGGGGCGCTCAATTTATTCCCCGAAACACATTGAGAGGCAACGAAAGATACGAAATGCTTTAGAGATGCACGACTGGCATCCAAAGGCATCGTTTTTGCAGTTTTCCATCCGTTCTTCTCGTGCGATTAAGCTAGCAGTGGATAAAATTGACGCTCCTCCGATAAACAAAACCCAACGCTCACATCTCCCTGAGGAAAATAAAACGTTTCTATGGCACATAGGATTGTCCGCGAGAGTATTTATGAACGCATGTGTAAGGAGAGGCAGGTGAAGTCCGTGTTTACTATAAACTATGGCATTGATAGAAATTTTCACAGTAGAAAACACATGGAACAAACAAAAGACATTGACAATCACATTTGGTGCAAACCAAAAAGAAAAAAAGTGTTTGTATGTGAAACTACTTAACTTGGGGCATCAGAAAGTTTGTTCGTTAAGATACTGCAGTGAGCGAAGAAGAGCCGTTTCACCTAGTGAATCACAAATGGTTTTATGCCCACTGTAACTATATAACCCAAAAAATTATAATATGCAATCATTAAAAAAAAAAAATTCGCAAAATGTTTTTGGGCCGTTTATGCGCAACAAACTGTGATTCAGTAGTCTCTCAGGAACTGACTTCAAAGGTTTAATTGAGCTTAAATCACAGAAAACACATACTAAAACGTTTGCGAATTAACAAGTGGCTTTACGAGAAATATTGTATTATTCAAATAAGTGCTTCATGTAATAGACAAACAAATAAAACTCTATAATACCTCATTCAGATTAGCAGAGCCAAACAATGTACCGTAAAATTAAAAACCAGTTTTCCCGCATACTCAAGGCTGTACCTTAGTGATACTCTTTTTCGTACTCTTTTTCATTTGGATAAACGTAACTGCTCTGCGTATTTCAAATGACTTGATAGAAAGACATCACCCGTTAAAGTGAATCTTTGGGTTCTAAGCTTTCTCCAAAATTAAAATCGAGTAAAGGGAAGTGATCCGTAATCATAATTGTGAGACAGAACCTCTAGTGGCCGAATTTGGGATTGCGGACATAGTTTTTGCTGCCCCAAAACAAGCCTGTTAAAGAAATTCAAACAACTAAAGAGAGATGCACTTAGCTCTAAAACATTTCTAACAACATACTGAGGTAGACTGTGTCCAAACAACCAACAGAAAGACATTAGCGCTAATAAACCAACTGCGTTCGTGACCTCGCCAGCTGTTACTCTCTTTGAGGAAAAAAATAAACAACTAAAAGACTAGTTTTACCCGCCTTAGAATATTGAAATAAAAGTTAGCAGGGATTTACATAATTATGAGGTTTATAGAATAAATAAAAGATCAATATTTGCTTTTTCAAAGATATGGTTATCTTGTTATTTAGGAAAAAAAAATCTGCTCACTGCTACAGTAAAAAAAAAAAAAAAAAAAAAAAAAAAAAAAAAAAAATTGTAATAGTTCAAGAAAAGATACAAGCACGTTTGATTTCTTCGATTCTGCTATGTACATTTAAAATTAAGCCAATGGGACCAAGAAAGAGAACATTTACGTTAAAAGGCTACGGTAAAAATAAAAAAAAGAGCAAGGTGAGAAAAAAAAACAAAGCATAAAATGGCAAACACGCTTACTAAAGCTTATGTGTGAATTTCAGCCTCGTTCTGTCGTTTTCCTCCCAAACTACCCACAAATAAATATAAATACACAAAAATATACACGCACACAAAGGAAATGTGCACATTTTTGATGATGACAAGCAAGATCCAGTAAAAGCGCCATTTCTCTTGCCTCTGGCGATCAGAGAAGGCACGAAGTTGAGGAATTGAGCATCTGCCTACGAAAGCTGTCTGCTTTTTATCTTTAAAGGATTATTTGGGAAAAGGCGGCATTATTCTGACAGATAAGGAAGTTTACTTTCCCTGTGGTCTTCTAAGACTTCCCTTTCTCAGAACTAGAGCGTAAACGTCGTTATTATGTGAAGCCGTGCGAGAACTACACTCACTGTGATACTTTAACAGATACCGGAGCCTGACTGGGGATAAATTACAGGAATGTTTTAATGATCCAATTTAAATATTACCAGGTCGAATATTTCTGCTGTCGAAAAACGAACAACCTAGAATCCCTCGGTAAAGTATATCTTTCACAACAACTTCCTAAATCCACCTGAAAATTTTCCCACAGGAAAAAACAAAAAAACAATCCATAACATTTCCAAAAAATTCTCCACTACAGCTTTTGGAATCCCAAAAAAATGTAACTGATAAACATCCTACAAAATCCAATTTAGGACAGAAAATTTGAACGTTTATTCCCTTGAATTGAGCAATCAACTATTTGTATTTTTAAATAATAATAACAATGACATTTAATTATTATTATTACGAAATGAAATCAGTTGAATATAGGCCAAACCAAAAACGCTCCCCACCGTTCGCTGGAACATGACTGTGAGTCAACTCGCACGTTAATTAATGAGATTTTTGTTTTTGCTTATAAAAAACAAACAAACAAATAAACGGCTCATGAAAAGAGACAGTTGCAAAAAATATTGTATAAGCAAAGCTGATGAAGACATTAGAAAAAGACATTAGAATTATGTACAAAAGTTCAGATGTTGTGAATAGTATATTTAAAATACTGATACCAATCAATATTTAAATATATATATATGTATATGTATATATGTATAAAATCAAATACCCACTATATATCAGAGCAGCAGCTATTGGTCAGTCTGAGGAACTCTTTTGTCCAATTCATAACTGTTAAATATCCTTCAGCCGGTAAAAAGGACACAGGAGTAAAAAGCTCAGAGAAAAAAAATAAAGCGAATAAATTAAACCTCATTCACAAGAACACCGTGTGAATATCATCTATGTGAATTCAGGAATTCCCCAGGACAAAATAAAAGTCATTCCTCTACAAAACAAAGGTTTGTTCTAAAAGAATATAAGCCATCCCATAGTTCCACACTGTAAAGTCATTGTTCTAAAGAAATTAACACAAGCATTGATAGACACTTCTCTTTTTATAGGCCACTTAATAAAAGGCCACTATCTTAAAAGATTTCCACTTAAAAATAAAAATTAGAGAGACAGGAAATAAGCATCCGAGGGAGAAGGAAGTGGACTTTGAGGTGATGTAGCCGAAGCAGCTTTTCTGGTTGATTTAGTCATGTTCACAGTTTGCTTTTCCCCACCGCCCAACCAAACTGTCTTGGAAACTTGGCAAAAGTGTAAAAGTGTCAGAAAGCGATTGGTGTGTGTCGGTTGATGGGCGAAATAACGTCCGTTTTCATTGTAACCATACTAGTGTAGCCGCGAGACGGAAACAACAACATCGACAACAAAAAAGACCTGAGATCTGTATCTTTAAGGGCCTCTGCAAAAATAAGCCATTTAAAAACTTTTCTTTAAAAAACAAAAAAAACAAAACAAAGAGAAAAAGCTGAAGCAAATGTTAGGACGGACTAGATCTGGGTAAAGACAGGATTCGGCCGTTTTTCTTTCCACCGTTCATATGCGTATAGGGCACGTGCTCCTCGTAATTGCCCCGTAGGCCCACCGAGGGGCCGTTGTCTCTACTGAGGCTCTCCTCGCGTTGGGAATAGGATGAGGGGTCCAGTGGTATGCTCTCCATGTTCTCGAAGTCCATGTCGAACTCCTCGCTCTCAGGAGCTTTGTTCTCCTCGCTGTAGAAGAAGGAGACCTCTTGGAAAGTAGGATGCAGGTCCTCCTTGATCATCTCGATGATCTCCAGGAAGGTGGGCCGCATCTTGGGGTTGTACTGCCAACACATCTGCATGAGGCTGTGCCTGAGAGAAGAGTTAGAGCGAGAGAAGACCATCTTAAAACACATAAACCTCATTCTCCACGGGTCTCCATGATGGATGTAGAAACAAGAATGTGTTTTTTTTTCACTTGTACGATTTTCACATTTAATCAATTAATCAATAAATTCAATTCGAATAATAAGATACTGTTATAAGAAGCTGCATCTTGAGTGGCATTTAGATGTATTTACAGCCTAGATGTGTCTTGAAAGTGAGTGACATACTCGATTTCGTCAGATACAATATTATCATAGTAGATTTTTGATTTTTGGATTTTTTTTGGATTTTTGAGTTCTAGAAAAAATATGGATGTGGCTTGTTTTCTGATGAAAGATTATATTGGATTTTGGATAGGGATGTACCAAAAAAAAAAACTTTTGAGATCGAAACCGTTGAACGGAAACAATGCCGAAGTTCAAATACCGAAACCTTAGTTCTGTTTTTCAGTAAAAAGAATAAAAAAAAAATATATGCACTTGTTTTGGATACTGGATCTCAACAAGGAACGCCAACAGCAAAACTTGTTGACATGCTTTCTTGCTGAAAAGATCAGGATACACTGCGTTTTTGATTGTGATGCACTACATCTCAGAAACCAGAAATTTGGTTGAAAAAGCGAAAAAGAAATTCATTTTCACTTTCAGCCAAAATTGCTTTGGAAACTAACTAAAATAATGGTGAACAACTTTACTACTTTTGGTTTATCATTTAAGGACACAAAATACTGCATAGCATAAAATAAAATACCTAAATAAACTTAATTTGGATACTGGAAGCAAAAAAAAAAAGGTACATCAAACATTTTCTTAACTTGCAAAGCCATCTAAACATACTCGCTCAACCAGCTATAAATGATGGTCTAATATGATCTTAGCAAGTTTTCTCTCTACATCGGTACTTACATTCTCTCTGGACAGTTCTCCGGTCTGTCCAGGTAGCCTCCGTCCATGACAAACTTGAGCACTTGCTCATTGGACAATCCCTGGTAAGGCTGCTCTGCAAGCGTGCTGATCTCCCATAATACCACTCCAAAAGACCTAGGAGTCAACAGAATTTTTATTACAGCACTGCCAGCTCATTAGGCTGGGTGTGCATTCATTTTGGTGGACCCTCTGTCTTGTAACCCAAGAATCTTGCTCTTAGAGGGCCAGTGTTAACCAGCTTCAACACACTTGCTCTGAAGTTTATAGTAATCCTGAAGAACTTGATTAGCTGGTTCAGGTTTGTTTAACTCTGCAAGATAATGGCCCTCCGAGAACAGGACTGGACACCCAAAAGGACTAGCAAAGCACTTCTTGACTAGCATCTTAGAGGGGATCAAAGAAACCTCAAGATATACCCACCAGCAGTCTGAGTGAGCGGTGAAGACGCCATCTTTTAGGGACTCTGGCGCCATCCATCTGACAGGCAATAAGCCCTTTCCACCCTTGCGATAGTAATCAGTCTCGTAGATGTCTCGCGTCATACCAAAATCTGCAACAACAACAAAAAAACAAAATGAAGACTTTTCATCCTTCGAAACCTGAGTTTCACACGAAATACGTTTGATTCTGGCCTTCTTACCTCCAATTTTCACAGTGTAATCTTCAGCCACCATGCAGTTTCTGGCAGCTAGGTCTCTGTGGACGAACTTCTTAGCGTTGAGGTACGCCATGCCGTCTGCGATCTCAGCTGCCATTTGGATCATCTCCTTCAGGGTTGGCGGTGGGCGACCTGGGTTATTCTGTAAAAAACAACAACAACTGAAATCAATGGTCACAGCTACAGGCTACTGTGAACGATTGATTCTGATGTTTATAGATTCATACAGCTCTTTAAAATAAAGAAAAACTGGATTATTTATCATGAAATGACAGTATTTGGTCTATTTTACTGCTATAACACCCTCAACTGAGGTGCAATGAAATTGGGGGCTCGTCCGGGATACAACGATCGGGGATTGGGCTCATTCTACATTAGGAATATGAAGACTTGCCTCTGAATCAGGTCTCAGACATCGCAGGTAGCTTTTCAGATCTCCGTGCGTCATCAGTTCCATCACGACCAATGATGGTTGCCCCTTAGACACCACACCGAGCAAGCGGACCTAGGCGAACGCATTGAACGTTTAGAAAAGGTGGTTTTTGCCTTGATTATTATAGTTCTCCAGGGTATCCACACTCACCACGTGATGGCAGTTGAAGGCTTTCATGACCGAAGCCTCGTTGAGGAACTCAATCCTCTCGCGCAGGCTCGCCGACTCGTTGACGGTTTTAACGGCCACTCGTGTCTCCGGTTCGCCCTTCACGATGTCTTTAGCAATGCCTTCGTACACCATTCCAAACGATCCCTGACCGAGCTCTCTCATAACGCTGATCTTCTCCCGAAGCACCTCCCATTCATCTGGGATGTACACTACAAACACGCACATTCAAATTTTCGACATTTAAGAAATCGAATTCATTTTTTGCCTTTCAACAACAACAACAACAACTTCAAATCGAAAGCTACAAAATAAAACTAAAGGGGTAAATATTAGCTAAAATAAGCACAAGCGTATTGACAATAACATGAGTTCACAATCTTTCATTATCAATTTAATGAAGTGGATTAAATCTATAGTATCTTACCATCATTTGCACTTAAATATTCTGGGTTCGAGGAAGCAATCAGTGGACCAGTCGGTCCTTCAATTTGTCTGAGGGAAAAGGTATTTATAAATGAGAGCATTGTCTAGATGATAGGTAAGGGATTTATTTAAGAGTGTCTAACACATACTTCTTCTTAACGACAATGAAGATTGAAGTGGCCACAAACAGCAGTATAATGAAGCAGATAAGCGGGACGATAATGATTTTCATGTTCAGGTCCCCTGCAAAACATGCATATTAGAGACCACAGTGGCAAAAACAACAGTAAAATAAAGTAATAAATGAGTGAAGCTTACTGTCTTGAACAAAGAAGTATGCAGGCTCCGTCCAGGAGCCGTTGCTGGCCAGCGAAGTGGCACGTATCCTCACGCTGTAATTCCCAGGATGCCCTACTCGTAATCGATAGCCGTTCATTTTTTCATAAGCGATTCTGGACACACAGATTTGATCCTCCTGAGGAAAAAAATTCAGAAAAATATAAACACCTTCTTGAACAAATTAATTTTAAAATAATAATAGTACAATATTTTAAAATACATATATATGCATATATATTTAAATACATTAAGAATTGAATATATTTGATGTTTTAAAATTTTCCAAAAATATAAATGACTAATAATTATTGTAGAAATTTAGGTATTTTTTTTATATCTAAAAATATAAATGTTTAAATAAATAAAAATATTTATTCAACAATATATAAGCAAAATGCTATAATATACACATATTAATGTGTGTGAATTTCTTAGAATGAATTAAACACCTACATAGTTTTCTGTGATCCTCATGTATTTGACTTCGTACAGTATGATCATGCCGTTGGGTGCTTTCGGCTCCTGCCATTTGATGTAGACAAATTCTGGTTCATCGGGGACAAATTCATGAGTCACTTTCCCAATGATGTTGTCAGCTTTCACTAAGAACACAAATGGAAGATGACACATTAGAAGGTGAATCCAAACCAAAAGAACAGAAAGGAGTGGTCGGGCGGTCTTACGTTCAGGCAGGGTGCGGGCGTTGACGTATGTGGGCATGCTGCAGCGGTTCAGATCCGAGGGATGGTTGCAGGCCAGGATCTCGATCTG
Organism: Carassius auratus; assembly: GCF_003368295.1. Taxonomy (NCBI): domain Eukaryota; kingdom Metazoa; phylum Chordata; class Actinopteri; order Cypriniformes; family Cyprinidae; genus Carassius; species Carassius auratus. Next base: position 27,901,832 of record NC_039264.1, on the reverse strand, counting down.
GTAGCTGGTGAAGTGGACCAGGTTGGAGATTACCAGGAACTCTTTGGAGTTGGCTCTGAATTCCATCTTCAGACTCTCTTCCTTCTCTGGGCTGGATGTGGTGAAAAACTTGGGCAGGCTGGATGATGTGCTTGCAAAATTAGGCAAAGTAGCATTGGCCACGCCAACTGAGCGCCGCCGTCGGTGGGGTCTGTGGGTTAACAGTCAAGACCGAGAATCAGTCGGAGCCATTGGACCGAAATAAACACCCAATGATTTTAGTTCTAATGCCAAATAATGAAGAGCAGAGAAAAGTGTGTACGTAATGTGCTTTATTTATAACTTCTGCCACAGAGAGTAATGGGAAATGTTTAGGATCTGATAAGAAGTAGTAAGAAATATATGCATTAATATTAATTCCATTACAATCATGTTATATTTGCATTCAAGTTTAATATTATTATTATTATTATTTTTTATATATTGATTTAAACCCAAGCATGTAAAAATTCTTCTGTCTCATGTGAATATATTATTTCTATTTTATGTTATTTCCAAGATTATATTTTTATATTTTAAGGTAAAATTGAGACTATAAATCATTAATAAAAATAAATAAAAAAACATGTAAAAGTGTGATACATTTGATTCTAGTGCTTTGAAAATCGTTGTCTTTCGACTGTCTTTGATTAATTGGATTAATAGGCCGTATTTTCTTTCCAGATCTTTACTTAAATTACGTTGATTTCATTACTTAATACATGTGTATAAAATACAATATAAATAACAACTAATACCAAACCAAATAAAATAATCTTGAACTGAATAAGATGCATTGTGGCCGATGCAAAGCAATTAAACCGATCAACCAGAAGATGGCGCTATAGACCCTTGATGTTTCACGCTTCAATATTAGAGCGATAATCAATAACCAATCCAATAGAAATAAAAACGAAACTGAAATAAATTAAACCTAAATAGTAATATTCAAAAAATTACAAAAAATTACAAATTATTAAAAATGTAGCTAAAATAAACTGAAATTAAAATATGAAACAAATACCATTAAAACAAATCATGTTCAAATCTAAACTTAAACCTTAAGTATTTCTGACATTATTCCCGGTCTATGGCACATCATTATTCACAAGCCTTGTGTACCTGGGCTCAAACACTTCATTATGAAGGTAGTTCTCGAAGGTCTTGCGGAACTCGGTCTCTTCAGCCTCCTTCTTCAGCTGCGTCTCTGTTTTGGGACAGGCGCAGCAGTCGCCCTTCGGGTTGGACGCCTCTGTTTGGTTCCACTTCTGGTCTTCCTCGATGTCGTGGTGCGTCGGCGTATGGGACGGCACTTTCATCCCTGTTTGGAGAGAAAGAGGACATAACCGTAATCAGCAGTTGTGCTGTGGACATCTGGGTCTACGGATGCTTTGACGGGTCAGGACCTTGCTGGCAGTAGTCGAACTTGTAGTGTGTGATGTCCTCTTCCTGCTTCTGGCAGTAGACGATGTAGTGGGTGATGTTTCCGTTGGGGTCGGAGGGCGGTTTCCACTTGAGAATGATCTCGGAGGAGGAGTTGGACCAGGAAATGGGGTCCAGTGGTACCGAGGGTCCTGTTACACGTCAGAAACAGACGAATCAGCTTTCTGTTCTCAGGTAACAAGCTTTCACGAGTCATTTCATTCACAGCACGCTACGGGGCTGATGGACTCACAACAACTGAGAAGAAACTGTTGCTTAACACACACACACACACACACACACACACACACAGTTTCCCATTCATTAACTGTGGCGGCCCGCCTCGGTCTAATCTGTCCGGCCAGAGTTTCATATTGAACCCAAAATATATTTAAACTTCTCATTGTAACATAAAAGCTCTTTAACACTGTTTTGCGACATTGCTTTGGCAGTATATCTGACAAATGAACTAAAACTGAAAGCACAATATGGCTTTCTCAAGTTTGTGCTGGGTGTTTCAAAGCACCACTGCAGTGATAGGCTATATATATATATATATGAATATATTAATATTAGTTATATAAGTCATTTATGTATATATATATATATATATATATATATATATATATATTTTTTTTTTATGCGTGTCTCTTGACGAACTGATCGCACATTGTATTTCTGCACAGAACAGACGTGTCTGTACATTGACATACATTGACATGATAATGAATGGATCTGTCTACAGTAGACATAAGAAGTCAGCGGGTGGTTGTTTTAGGTTATTATTTATTTTTGGCATCTCCTTGTGGTCCTGTTCGGTATCGCAACTTGACTTCTCTAAAATGTGAAAAGGCTCTTTGCTGTTGTATGTGCACATACTATAAAATTCTGATTTGTTTTTCTTTCCCATCCGCCTAAATATATGCGCTCCTTTGGTGTTCTTTTGGAGTTTGTTAGTGTCCTTTTTTGGAAAGACATCTAAATTTATCTTGAAAAAAGCCTGCCGAAAATACAGATTTTGACAATAACCCTTTAATCTTTTGTTTTACTTTACTGGATGATGACAAAATAAACATTTGAAAAAAGATAAACGGTCTATGCTTAATTTTATGAAGTGTGCGATTAAAAACTGTAATTGATTGACATCCCTAATATAAACATATTTCACATTTAACCAACATTTTTCTTAAATAAATACATGCGTATCTGTATTTATATATACATAATAAATAAACACATTACACACATATGCAAGTAAAAACTTATTTTGGATGCGATTAACTTTCACAGCACTAATTAGAATTACAAAATAATTATATGTATACAATTATTATATCACATTATAAAAACACACACATATATACATACATATATATATGACGTGAAAATATAATAAAATTATACATTGAAATGTAATACGTGTTTTTATGCATATAAATATATATACACATTTTATGCATGTATATCTATACTATTTAAAAATGTACAATAAATTCTATTCAATTACAGCAATTATATTTAATTGAAATAATATACGTGTTAAAAATGAACACGCTTTTTTCACCCAACCTTTATTATATGTATGATGGTATAATATACATTTAGAGATTTTTAGGCGAGAATAGCGAGCTGTTTAAACTAAAAAAATATGGTATTAATTTATAATGACTCTAAAATTAGGTTTTTCATACTACGGAAAACAATGGGGACCATCAACTATTTTGTGACCAACATTCTTTAAAATGTTTTCTTTTGTGCTCAACAAAATAAAGAAACTCGTATGGAACAATATGGAACAATATGAAGAGTAAATGATGATTTTTTTTAGGTGAACTGTCCCTTTAAGAGTCAAATAATGGTAAGAAGCTGCTGCTGTTGGTTTCTTACGGGTGGCGTTGGTGCGGACGTAGATGATCTCACTCTTGGCCCCGCGGACCAGGTGGTCGTCAGAGGCGGCGAGCTGGGTTTTGACCATGATGGCGTACTGGGTCCAGGGCTTCAGAGGCATGATGAGGAGACCCGGCTCGCCCTGGACTTTCCCCTCGGAGCCGCGCTCAGGAGGCTCCACGTCTGCGATCGCCCAGCTGTTCGAGCCACAGGCGTCCTGCCCGTCGTATTCAGTCACGTTCTTATAAGGACTGAACAGGAAGAAACAATCTTACACAGCGCTTCAATGCTCTCTTAGATGATCTCACTTACACACGTAGGTTTTTAACCGTTTTAACATATATGAAAGTTACAGCAGATTAGCAATACATATAAACAAAAATATAAAATTATATACTATATACACACACACACACACACACACACACACACCCATATGTAATCATATACAATCGTAATTATGATCAAAACACAGTGTTTTAATAGTATAGTTTAATAGTATTTCAAGTAGCTGTAATCCAAGCATGCACACAAAATAACACAGAACATTTATATTAAGTACAGTTAAATAAATAACAAATTATTTTTCAATATTAGTATTGAAATACAAATGAAAACAAAAATAAAACTAATCATCGCGCACAAAATAACATTAATAAATCAAAATACAATCAAATATCAATTAAAAATAAAAACATAAAAAAATAAAAAAATAAACAAATAAAATGTTAATGTTAATAGCATGAAAACAATAACGAAATCGTAACACTCACGCTTCCTTGTAGAAGACCATGAATCCCAGCAGGTCTCTGAAGTCCGAGGGCCAGAACGCTTGCCACCTAATCAGGATTTTGTCGGACATCGTACGGATTAGGGTAAAATTAAGAACTTGGTTTTCACCTGAAAGAGAGGACTGATAATCAGATCTGGTTTGACGTCAAACTCAAGCTGCGCTGAAACCAAAAGCACGGTGGCGTGTCTTACAGAAGGCCAGGTCCGCATACGCCGGGATGTTGATGTCGTTCTTCCGGTCCTTGGTCCCGGTCACTTCTTCCATCCGGAGGATCTCGGACTTACAGAGCTTGGAGTTGTAGCCGAAGTACATCCTGCCGTTGACGATGGTGAGGCTGTGCTTGTGCCAGTCCCACAGCTGTCGCAGGTTCTGGTTGTCAAAGGCGTTGAAAGAAAAGTTCCTGCGAAGATCAGAAACGAGGAGGTAAGCGAGCTGTGAGCTCTGCGCTAGAGCTCGGCGGCGGATTACTTACTCGTTCTCCAGCGTTTCTCCGCGGATGATGCGCAGCTTGCGGAGGAAGGAGAGCGAGACGAGAGCGTAGGCTCTGCGGATGCTCAGATAGCCCGTGATCTCCTCCAGCTGACCCAGACTCGACTCCAGCTCGGCCGCGATATTGTCTGAGGAACACAAGACTGAAGTGTCTCCATATGCTCCACACATACACACACTGACACTTAGAGACTTATTACTGTATGTGCGAAAAATATATTACATGACTATTTGAAATACTCAAGCATTGGTCAAGCAGAGCATACAAATGGTTTTATATAATGATGCTTAATTGAATAATTGACTTATTTAATACTTTTTTTGTTTAAAAAATATATCATATAATAAATACTTTATTTTATATATTTGGGGTCGTTTGGCATTTAATTTGTATCATTTTTTTTATTTAATTCATTTAAAATGTTATATGTTATTAATGTAAATGTGCAAATGAACAATATTTACGATATTGTTTATTTTATCTTTATAAATATAAAGAAAATAGCATTTTTACTTGTATATACATTTATGAAAACTTATATTTACATAATTTATAAACTGAACAATTAATCACAATCAGATGAAACCTTTTTTTAAATGTCACGCTTCTCATTACATGCATTCTATGTATTCTATGTCTACTCATAATTAATTTCAATTTATTTAATATATATTAAATGTATTAAATGACTTATATCATGTAATATACATGTATGTACTGTTGATTATATATATATATATATATATATATATATATATATATATATATATATATACAAAACACACATACAAAATATTTACATGTATATATTTATATTTATATAATTTATTACATATAAATATATTTATCATACAAATACAAAATATGTTTCTTAAATATATAAATGCATACATACATAATAAATATAAACAGTACACACACGTTATGTAAACAAAAACATTTATTTTGAATGTAATTAATCAAGATGACACGTTTGACAGGACTAAAAATTTTGTTACAGTATCTATCATTTATAATCTGTAATTAACATTTCAATATATTTCTAATTTGAAATATTTTTTAAGAGATGTTTTAAATATTTTTATGCTACTTAAAAATTATTTTGTGTGTTTAATGGTTGGACACATTTAATATTTATTTTTGCATTTGTCTAATTAATCATATTTATTTAAAATGCTATTATGTTATTAATATAAATGCATTTTTTTATGATGTTCAACTAATAATAAAAGTATACATTTCATTTTCTCTTTATAATAAAATGTTGTCATTTATTTAAAAGATATTATAATATGTGCCATTTTGTATTTTATGTAACAAGCAAATCTTACATAAAGGAAAAAAAACTTGCACCATAACCATTTTATGCACCTATACAAATAAAAAATGAAAATAATATTACTTAAAAATATTAATTTAAAATAATACTACAACAAAAAAGACAACCTGCACGTAAATACGATCAATGCGCTCGCATTTTGAATGCACAATACTCACTTCCTTTGCTGATCTTGATGGTCAGACTGCCGTTGAGCACCGTACAGCCACGCAGAGCTTGAGCGGCGGTGACAGAGTCCACCGTCTTCACCCCCGTACACAGTTTGGGACACCGACCGGTGCACGGTGTGCAGTTCAACCTGAATGAACGACAGTGACGGGTTTGAATCAAGATGCTCAAAGCCAATGACCATTGCTTTACACATGCATTTGCCATGATGTCAGCAGCTGGCAGTGCTTTTCAAGATTGCGATTGCCTCAGGGACAAACATATTGTTCCCTGCCTGCTGAAGTCTCATGTCACCTGCACGGTTGTCAGTGTTGTGTTTGGAGCGAGCCCAAATGCGCTAGAATAGACTTGTGCTGCAATGCAGCAGTGCATCTGAATGGAAAGGGTCAGTGAGGGCACAATCCCACTGAGACTCAACTAAATACCACGAATAGTTATGTTGACTTTGAAGTACGCGACCTCCGCATGCATCCCGTATGAAGACATGACTCTAGAGACGAGGCCTTTTGATGCAAGAATCGGTAATTGCGCTGAAAGACGCTGTGGAAAGATCTAATCGTGAAACGGGAACATAATGAATCCCCACGGCGCAGAGCGTTTGTATAATTCTGTTGCTTAATTTGATCAAAACAAGAGAGTAACGTTGCATAATCGCGCTCGAATCTTGCTGAAATGTTGCAGGAGTGGGTGGGAGGGGAATACATAGCTATCTTTCTAAATTCATTTAGAGTTTCACCATTTAGACTTCAGCTCGATTTCTTTTCTGATTCCACTAGAAAACAAGTCAAAACTGTAAGGAAAGAAAGTAAATAAACATATTAATCTACACACTGTAATTTGATTCGTAAGTTGTTAACTGTATGCGTTTGATTCGCTCACATTCATGAGAGTCGTTTGTTCGGGAATCTGATTCAGTGGTCGCTCTGTATGTTTTTGATTTACTAGAAATGAATCAGCAGTTGAATCACTTGTTTGAATCGTATTAAACTGATTGTGTTGAATGCTTTTCATTAGCTATGTTTACATTCAAACATTCGAAATAGACTTGTGCAAAACTGAATATTGCATTAAAAAAAATTTGTGAATGAAGTGTTTCAATTCAACGAGTTAGTCAAGTTATCCCATCTTATAGCGCAAAGTCACGACTTTTTCGATGTGCATGGAGAAAATGTATTCGGTAAATGTGTTTCCATCATAGTTTGTGCACATTTTTTCTTATTGACATACTCAAATGTGCATTTTTTTTAATTTATGGCATTTCCATCCATCGTCTTTTAATGCGATATTCCAAAATGCGGATAAAATTAAGTGGATGGAAACGTAGCTATTGACTTTAGATTCAGTTGTTCACGATCATTTGATTTTTCATGTAAGAATCATTATATTGTGAATCAATTACACTGCTTGTGCTGCAAATTCACTAAATAATCGGCTCAAAGAGTCATTTGTGTGGGACTTGTATTACACTGGTCATGCTGTATGTTTTTGTTTCACTAAAAAGGCTCACAAGAGTCGTTTGCTTGGGATATGTACCTCACGTATTGCACATTATGTTAATCTAGTTTAGATTCAGTAGTTCAGTTTTGTAGCACCATCGAGAGTATTTTAGTCCAGAGGTTTGTCAGAAGAACGAACATGCACAAACTATTAACTGAACCAAACATCACCCGGTTCTGGTGTTAGTTAAAGAGCAACGGTTAACGTCTCAAACCCTATTCAAGAGTATAAGGTGGGGGGTGTTGGGGGTTTAGAGTTTGACTGAACTCTTTTCAACTGCGACTACAAAAAAAAAACACTTCAAAGCATCACGCATTTCAGGAATTAATTGAACTGAAAACCCCCAAACAACCCACAGAAATGCTCAGCAGTTCATTCACAAATTAGCGTTTTCTCTCTCAGGTTTTTAAGCTCATAAACCCACTCTTTAACTCCCTTTCCAGTTTTGGAGATCCAAGCCACGCAGATTTGTTTCAAATGCACACCGACGCCGTGAACCCACGGTTTTCATATTTTAAGCCCTCTGAGCGCCATTCACGTGCCGCTGAAATTTCGTTCACACTGCTTTGTCTTCTCCTTTGGAAAATAACAGGGATGTAAGGAAGGGGTGCCCAGTTACGAAACTGGACTTACTGCCGCATGACCGCCTCTCAGAAAGGCGAAAGGTGGCCGAGAAAACGAGAAAAACAAGCCAATGACGTCACTTCAAAACCAAATTCCTGGAAAACCGAGATCCCATCAAGCTTCCACAACTGCAACGCTCCGACGTGGAGACAAAGGAATCAAAAGGCCAGTGAAACAGCCACCTTTTTAAAGCCCCCCGAGACCCCAGCGGACTCAAACAAAGGCTGCCATTGTTCCCACGAGGTTGTGTTTTACTCCCGTTCGCAGTGTTAATTCTCTGTTTATTTGTGCGTTAATAATTCCCACACATGAAGCTGGATATGCAAACCAGCATGCGAGCAAGCTTCCGGACATTCCCGGGCAGCCAAACAGACTCGGGCTCAGAAAAAGGGCCACTAGTGTCGCTTTCCGTCACGCAATGTTGTTTTGGTTTGGCTCATTATACTTCCGCTTAGCTTGACAAATTCAGCCCGACTGCAAATGACTCGGTAGGAATAATCAGGGTGGCATTTTATCACGCTCTTAACACTTGACACCGGCCATTATAATCTGCTCATTTTCAATTTACCGTGACTGACGAAAAGACTAAACGATGTTATGATACTTCCAGAAGAGTTTTCTCTTCTCCCCGGTCAAGTTGAGCGTGACAACCGGTTCGTTAATTTTCTAAACGATCAAAACAAATCACAGCGTTAACCAGAAAATGGTACTTCATGCCTGCAGCACACGGTTCACTCTTTAAACAGTCGTTTATATAGAAGGGAAAGGGTCACACGAAACATGTCAAAAACAGTGTCAAAAGAGAAATTGTATTTTTAATAAAAGGACATAAAATTTTATTTTAATAATAATAATTTTATAACAATTTAACTTAGTTTTTTTATTTGGGATTTATAATTTATTAATTTTAACAAGTATATTTTTGTTTATGTAATACAGAAATGCAAAAAAAATTCAAAGTCTTGATTTTCTTTGATTATTTTATAAAACAATTAAACGTAATCTTTTTTATGAATTTAAAAACGTCATTATATATTCAGATATATTTCAATTTAATGTATAATGCTAAAACAATTTAGAGGGAAAACGTGTTTAATTTATTCAAATAAGCACAAAAAACTAAAACATTGCTTAAACTTGAACTTTTCGTTAATATTAGTTTCGTATTGTGAAATTTTCATGACAATTACATGGTCTGTGTCACGATCGCTGGCTAGTCATCCCTATTTTCCCCCTCAATTATACTATCATTTAATACTGTAAAACATATTTGAAAATATGTAAAACATATTTGAAAATATAACATATTTGTAATATTATTTGAATTAAAATATTATTAAAATATAATTAATTTAATATTTTAATTTAATCATTTCATTTAAAATGTTATTGCGGTGACTGAAATAAAAACTTCTAGAAATTAAAAAATAATATAAATAATAAAAATAACCCTATAAAGTAAAATGTATTATGCAAATAAGACTTGAGAGATTATGAAAATGTCAATGCAAAAAAAAATATATATATTCCTTTATTTCTTAAATAAAAATGTATTTATTTAAAAAAAAAAAATATTGTGATTTCATGGTGAAATGTGGCCTGTGACCTTTTGAGACTCGCTTCCAGTTGTTAGACTAATTTACATGAACATCCAGTGATACGGTTTATTTTCTGGCATGAGAAAACAAAAACAAAACAAACTTACCATCTCAGGCCTTTAATTAATCTGAGTGATTTATTGTCTAACTCATTCTGCCGCTGTTTTTAGTCAACTCATGTTAAACATGGAGCAAAGTCTGATTAGAGTTGACTGGAAAGTGTAATACTGTTTAATGGCAGCAGTCTGGCTGCTGTAGTTGCATTTCTTCAAAAAACTAAATGTGGTACGTACGAGGTGGAGTTCATGGTGGTGTATCCAGACGGGCATTCTGGGATACAGGCTCCGTTGTGGATGACGTATGCGTGGCAGTCACCGCTCTTGCCTTTGCACTGGTTGTGGAGGTCCTGGCAGAATTTAAAGGACACGCAGCGCCATCCCTTGAAGGTGTAGTAGCCCGGCGGGCAGCGCTCCACACAGGTGTCACCGAACAGGAAGTTGCGACAAGCCACGCATTTGGTTGAGTTTCCTGGCACAGAGCAGCCGCCCAGACACTGGTCGTGACAGCACTCCTTATGGGGGGTACAAGCTCCGTGGACACATTCAGAAGGGCAAACTGTGACGGGAAAAAGAGTGAGAAAAGAACTTGTTAGATTCAGTGTCTTTAATGCAACAAAACTACATTTAAAAACAATGTCTTTTGTTTTGCTTTTCATACACTAGTAAATTTTGAGATCTTTATTCATAACATGTTTCAGTCCAGTGGAAGGAAAACATCTAAAATGGCCTTCGTTTTACAGTTTACCTGTGGATTTCGATTCAACTTTTGTGTTTTTTTTCACACTACAAAAGTTTTTTCTCCACTTCAGCAGCACTCACATACACCAAGACTTAGAGTTTTATTCTGAAGGATTTTACTGAGGGGTTTTTTTCATATAGCATTCGCCTGGTTTTTCAGAACATTTTATTCCTAAAACAAGGTTAAAATGCAAATGTATTTGGCTGTTGAAAGTATTTTCTGATTTATGGAGAGATAAAAAGAGATATCCCAAATCCCCTCTGTAGAAACCTTCGACTCTAATATGTGAACAGAATTAAACAAGAATTTTAAACCCAGCTTTATCCGATGTTCTGGAACATTCTGTAAGAGAACGTTCAGAAACTCTGGGAACTAGAGAAATCTGTGCTTGTATATTTAAACATAACACAAAAACTTATAAAACAAAACAATATTTCCAATTCTTAATGCATTCAATCAACTGGAGAAGCACGAAAAAAGAAAATCGGTGTAGAAACATTGTTTTATGAGAAATTGTGAGTAAATGTCACAATTACTGTACACAGAAACGACAAGTAACACATTGAATTAAACGTGACATTTTCAAGTAGAAAGATAACATTTTCTTGTAAAAACAATTTTTTTAAATAACTTTATATATAGTTAAATTATAGCAGGTGCTATGCTGTGCCAAATGTATGAAAAAACATAATCTGATAAAAATACATTTACATACCTTTACATTTTATTTTAATATAAAAATAACACTTTTAATTAAGTTTATTAAAGACATTTTATATTTGGGTAATAATATTTAACATTGGTATACAAAATTAGTACATAATTAGCTCATAATATAAATTAAAATGTTATTTTATTCAACATCAATTTCTAAATATAACCAAGAATCATTATATAGATGCCTAAAAATAGGCAAAATAACTTGTTTTTTTTTTTTTACAGTGTGATGATGTCTATTAGTTTTTTTTATTTAATTTGATTATTTAATTATTCTATTTAATTTTTTACCCTGTTCACCTGAGGTGTCAACATTATTTCTTGTTTTTCAGTTGAAACAAACATCGCGAAACATCGCAAAATCACGCATAAGATGCGCGAAAAGGCGATCCGAGGTCAGCGGCACCGTTCTACTCCCTTCGTCAGGCAGAAAGGAAGTGATTCAGTCGTGTTTGGCCGCAGGGCCATCTGGAAGTGAAGCTTGTGCATGGCAGGGTGCGAGAATTAATGAATACAGTGGTCTGTAAGTCATCTTCCTCGTCTCGCACTCGCTGCCTGATAGACCACAACAAAGACGCTCCGGGACAAATGTGTTCCAGAAACACGTAAAGAACAGCTCCATACACATACATTAGTATACATGACGCAATCAAAGATGTCAAAATAAATAGGTTATTAATAAAAATTATGTTAATAGACTTTTGTTTTATTTCAAGTAGCAACTACACAGTACAAAGGAGCACACATGTACTCGTATCAAGACCCATCTAAGCATGTTAACGCGCAGCATGTCAATGCAACCAAGCATTAAATTCAGCCCGAGCAGAAATGCCGCCTCCTGAGACTATTTCATAGATGTCGGACGCGGCCTGCCTTCCAGGTTACAGTGGAGAAGCAAATCTGTTGGACTTCATTAGTGCCATAAAACCCTCCATCATGTGACACCGGGCCGCCCCATAAGAGCAAAACAACATGGACCCTTCTGCCTGACAGCGACGGGGCGGACCATACAACTGCCTGACAGAAAAAAAAGGGCAAATGGGGCCGATAGGTGATGGCGAGTATGAGGATAGAAGATCCTGAATGCATTCACAACAGACAAGAATCAGAAAAATGCAATCCTAAAATTTTGCAAAAGGTATCAATTTTTAAATATTTTAGCACTTCTAAACAAGCATATATTTGAACACAGTCTGCCTCAGTTGCAAAGCCCAACCACGTTTATACATGCCACAATGTTTCCAATCCCAATCCACTCAAAACTCCAGTCCAGGTTTCGGCAGCAGCCTCAGATCCGCCCTCACCCTTAACCAATGTTTTTGCTGTCCGTGGAAGGCAGCCATTCAACGGCCTCTTCCAACAGAGAGAGATATCCGCCCAGCATTAACCCCCGACGCGCCGGCAGACAGGCGGCAGACGGATGCAGCGGTAACGACACGAGGACGGGCAGGAGCGAGCATGCAGACGGGCGCAGCCTCCACTCTCGCAGCATTCCTTACATACGCCAGCGATTGCAGGACGGTGTAACCCTGCACAAAACACCCCACCCCTCCACCGACGCCTCCGAGGCATCTCCCCAAGGATGATCCCTGTGTAAACACACACATCTTCTCTCTGCGGCCTTTGTAGTCCCTCCTGCTCTCATTCAGAAGCATTGTGAGGGTGTTGATGTCTGATTTCTAGTCCTTTTATGGATTTCAAAATTAAAAAATATTACACTATTAACGTATTTATTCCATTTAGCATTGTAATTTAATTCTGCAACCAGAACCTTGTCCTTCCTGAAAATATTTGTCAGTAAACTTGATGTCAAACAAACTTGGGATGTGTATGAATAAACGATTACTATACCTTGTCTGATTAATTTGATCTATTTTTCTTTCTTTTTTTTATAACAAACTCTTAAAGCAGGCACTACACTGGGAGAAATTTTTATGTTGCTAGAGATATAAAATTTGAATCTGATAAAAAAATTAAAATAAATAAGGATGCATAAAAAAGGAGGTTATACTATTAGTAAATAAAAATTATTATTAAATGTATAAATTAATAGATGTTACATCCAGTTTGATGTTCTGTGTATTACTAGGTATCATTATGTAGTAGCTTATAAATAATTTAAATAAATAAATAAAATATTATACAATTATAGCAGGTGCTATGCTGTGCCAAATGTGAATATTCCCAGTTATTTTGGTAGTGATATAAAGTTTGAAATTATATAAAAAAAAATGGAAAAATATAAATATAAAAATAATACTTTTAATTAACAGTTTATTAAAGATATTGTATATTTGGATAATAATATTTAATATTAGTCAAGATAATTATACATACTTTACAACATAGACTAATATATTCAATACATAAAAACATAAAACATTAATTTCTTAGTATTACTAGGAATAGGTATAGCTGCCTATAAATTAAAATGCAAATAAATAAATAAAATACTTAACTTAGAATAGCAGGTGTTATGCTGTGAATATCCCCAATTATTTTACTAAAGATATAAAATTTCAATCAAAAAGAATGATGAATAAATAAGTGGTTTTAATACAATATATAATTATTAAAATAAAGTATACTAATATAAATAACGTCAAAAAAATCTTATATTATTGTTAACAATATGCAATATTAGTAGAAAATTAGAAAATACATATTTACAGAATTATATGTTTTATAATTATTAGTATAAATAAATTGCTTGGCTAATAACAAATAAACAGTGGGGGAAAAAAAGACTATTTGGTCAAAAACCCCTTGAAAGGCAGTGCAAATACAAACATATCAAGAACCAAAAGGTTGAAAAACATCAAGACATAATTGTTTTTGCCATATCGCAGAGCCCTAGTGACATGTGAGCGCGACACGGCCCATAAACACGCTTCCCTATATTCACTCTGAGGTCAAGGGTCAGCAGCATTCACAGAAAACTCATGCGGATTCCCCATAAAAACATGCTAATGCATTCACACGTGCGCGCTGGAGCGCTTGGACACCATTTTACTATATTTGGCGGCGCTCGCATGTCTCAAGCCTCAAAAGATTTACTGTAAACGCTACTGATCATTTGTTCAGAGGCGTGCGGCTTACGAGAGCCGAGGCAGAGCGAGGAAGGCGGGGGAGGGGAGGCTGGAAATGTAAACAAAACAAACCCGTAAATAGGGGAGGGAAGAAAGCCTCCAGGCGCTCGCTTAGGAGAAAAGGAAAGAAAGCACTGGAACGCGGCCGAAGACTAGTTTATGCAACCTTGCCCTGGAAAACACACAGAAATGTGACAAACACGCTGGCCGGGTGACCCGTCATTCAAGGTTCATCGGTCCAAGAACTCGACAAACAAAAACAAGCTTCAGAAGTGTCACCCAGGCCGCTGATATCACCAGATTACGCAAGGCAGGTGAACAGGAAGTGCAAAGGTTATGCCGCTATCAGGCCGCCGTAAATTCCAAGGAGTTTAACGGTTGCTAATTTCATAGGGAAGAATCAGCCTCTGAGAGGACACTTAAAATAATTTGTTTAATCGGTTAGATGATGATGTTTTGTGTTTTAAGGGTGCAAGTGTGCACACTTCATCTCAGGAGTGAGCCGTGGACCTGCTTGGACAAGTCTGTTATGAAAACACGTCCCACAACACCTGACCGGCAAACACACGAGCACGGGCAGAACGTCCGTCACTTAGCCAATAATCAAATGCCATAACTTTGTTCTTTTGGAACAAAAAGATTCACATTGATTATTATTGTTCTTTTGGAGTCTTGAGTGGTTTGTGTATTTTGAGATTATTTTTTACGCAAGTTTTGAGTAAACAATACAGGACGAGCAATTTTCATGTTTGCATTGTGCGGTCTTCAAAAATTGGTACCTATAAGGTAAAAACTAAAATGTTGGTAAGCACAAAAATACAGTTACTCTCGTCACTCATTTTTTTTTTTTTTAAGTGGAGATTACGATAAGAAATTAACAACTGAAGCAAATGTAGCTAAGATAGAACCAATAAGTTATTTTACAACATTATTTTTCATAAAAAAATTAAAAAAAACTAAAATAGCAAATATGGAGGTTACGATGAGATATTAACAATGAAAGTAAATGGGACCAAAATATAGCTTGTATATTTGTATTGTAAACATGGTATGGTAAAAAAATAAAAATAAAAAAATAAATAAGAACCACTCTTGTACATAGCAGTTGTGTAGTTGGCCCAAATGAATATTCACAATCATTATGCTAAAATATGAAAATTCAATAAAAAAAAACTATTAAACAAGGAGGTCTCTGTGGCAATTGTTTTATTTTATGAATGTAGTATAAAAAAAATGTTCAAATTATTTTTGGTTAATAATATTTAATATTAGTTTAATAACATCAATTAAATTAAATATAAATAAGCCTTTTTTTTTTATAAATTACACCATAAAGCCCAAAACTACTGTACAAATTACGATTTAAACAGTATTATTACAAAAAATATATATATTTTAATTTAACAGTAAATAAATTTAAGCGCCTTAAAAAATATATTAATCTTCTCATTTGTTATTTCCTCAATTACATCCCATATATAATGCACAAGGAAGTGTTTTGAGATCCATTTCTTGAAATTACAGTTGGGGTTTTCCCTCCATATTTGGTATAAACAAACACTAACCGATTTTAAATGTCTAACTATCCTTCACGCACAAACTGCTGAACAATTAACTCACCAACGTAGACTCCAACACACTAACCAAACACACATGACCGTTTCAAAATGGACTCACTTTTTCAAGAGAAGTTGATACGAATGAGAAGATTAGCCCAAAGTTACACCATTTGATTAGGCCAATTAAAAGAAAACATCAGTATTGGCACCTGCTGCTATACACATTCAAGGGTCATTCTCGGTCCTAAGCTTCCAGTCAATGACACAAATGTGATTATGGCACCGTTGGAAGGGGTCAAACAGACCATCAAGGCCATGCAGGATGTTCTGTGGCCGAGACAGTGATTCAATTAGAGGTTCCTGCAGAAGAACAGTGAGTCACCTGTTATCTAGATGGTTCCTCCGTGAGGGCATCTGTCTGGAAGGACTTACTCACAGCAGCTGCTCTTCCAGTGACTCACAGTGTCTCTCTGTCTCTGCTTGCCCTTCTATTTGTGTCTCTTTCAGGTAGTTTGCATATTGTGCCCACAAGCTGTAGCCAAACTATTGACAGTAAAGTCATATTTTATCCAAGTTTGCAGTCTAAACAAAGAGTGATACGATCAAATGTTTGTGGATCACGGGGCTGCACGCAATAACTTCCAACGATGCCAATGCTTCATGAAGATATGACCGTCACGAGCCGATTCTTTTCATTGAATCCAATACGAACAGTGGAGTCAGAGTTAGAGCGGTGCGTTTTTGAGTCACTAAAAAAAGAATCAGTTCATAAGAGTCATTTGGATGTGAATCAGACTTTACTGGTTGTGCTGAATGTGTTTGATTATCTAAAGGGAAATGTTCATTAGTTAGTCATGAATCATTCGAAAAGTCCCACAAACGAACAAGTTACTGTTCAAATCCCTCAATTTGTTTACAATATGACTAACTCTTCATTGTTCTAATAAAACTATTGGGCTAGACATGAAATGCAATGGTGATGAGAAAAACGAGCATCCATCAGGACTAATGGTTATTCCCTCCCTCAATTGATAGAAACTGGTTTCCAGCTTCTCCTTTAGGTCCAGAATGTGGCCAGACTGGACACTCGGATGACAGACACAACCGGCCAGTGAATATCATTGGGGGGAAGGGGAAATGATTACAATTCAACCTGGGAAGAGACGTGAGCGTTACAACAGCTGGGAAAAAAAGCAAGCGAAATGTGAAATCCAAGAAACGTACAGTCCATCCATTGCTTTTGGTTGCCAAACTTTTGTTAAAGAAACCAATGCACTTGCTAGAAAAAGCTTAGCCTCTTAACCCACCATCATAATGCTGTAGGAATTGGGCTTTGGTGGAAAATATATATATATATTAGCTTAATCCATGTAACTAGATCACCTCAGTTTAAAAGAGCTAGTCATGAGCAGGGCATATTTATCAGCCTCAAAGCAAACTGAATAGGCCATTATCTTCTCGAGTGAACAAACGAAGAGTATCCAAACTCAGGAAACGTCTGGGATTCGGGGTGGCCTTTATGCAGGTGGAATTGCGCCGTTCCAAGTCGCCGTGCCAAATGAGGACAGCGGGGAAAACAGATCTTGAGCCTCGTCTTAGCCTTTTTTTTTGGCCAGACTGCTGTAGTGGTTTCCATGGTGGGAAGGTTAACAGAAAACGGAGATAAATCCAAAAGATTGCATCCGATTGGACTGGAGCCAGTGCAGTACAGGAGTCTCCAGAGAGGTTGTACATGTGCGGACAGGGCTGATGGGACGGGACGGGTTGGGCTGACCCTGCTCTAGAAACCTGCGGCACTGCAGCGGCTGCATTGCAGATAGAGAGCTGCTTCATATTCAGGACGCAGCACACCGAGCCAGACGCGGCCCTCGGTCTGGGATCACCTGGCTTTCTCTCGCACGAGCGCTCGTCCCCAGCAAAGAGAGCGCGACTGTTTCCAGGGTTACGGTGATATCCGAATAATCTGGTTTCCTTGTCAATGACCTCCGGGTGAGCAGGGGAAAGGGTTACGCATTTGATTGCACAGGTGCTGCCATTTCCAGACGAAGTGGAGAGCGTGAACTTTTCCCCTCGAGGATGTTTCTGTACATTTTTTCCGTGTGACGTTTGCAAATCTCAGCCCAGCTGCTCATAAGAACTCAGGAAAAAAACATTGATTTCCAACATTACATTAATCCAACACAACTCAGGGTATTTTATCGTACGTAACAAATTACTGATGAAAATGTTCGGTTTTGGAATTGACAAGAAAATACAGATGACAATGATGAATATAGAAATGTAATGAAGTGTTGGGGGAAATATGACAACATTAAACACTACAAAATATTAACAATGTGAGTTTTTTGTAATTTATTATTATTTTAAATGTAATATTATTTTGTCATTGATAATGACAAAAACACATTTCGGTGATGGAAAGAGATTCATCAAAACATCAATACATTGCTAATATTTGAATAATAAACTATACATTTGATCAATTCGTTTTTTTTAATTATTGTCACTTAAATAAAAAAAAACGTATTACAACGTTACATTTTAAATCAAAACAGTGCATTTCTAATATTATGCAATGTTTTTGTAGTCAATTTCATCAACACTAAGTTGTTTGTCATTACTAATGAAATGCGCATTACAACGATAAACAAATGATTTTAATTTGAACGTAGCATTGGCGAAAATGACAAAATATGATCAGTGCACTAAATTGTCAGTGATAATAAAAATACGCTTCACAATTAAAAAATCTAATTAAAACATAGCACATTCCTAATATTTTGTCGTATTTTTTCTCGACAGAACTTACATTTTTTGTCACCAACGATTAACACGCATCACAATGACAAATGATTTTAGTTCACATGCCGTGTTGATAAACAAAAATGAACATGTTTTTGGGAAAAATAATATCCAGAGAGAATATGATTGTTTCAAATAATCCAATAAAGTCAATAATGACAGGTTTTCTAGCCAAGTTTACTCTGATTTAAGTATATGAATGACATGACAAAAATACGGACTAAATTGAAAAAGATTTTCATCAAAAGACTGACTAAATCAAACAACAAAAAACCCTGTAAAATCTGAACGATGTATCGAACCCATTATTATTCTGTTGTTAGTGCCATGCTCTATAGTTTAACTAAGTCAATTTCCTGGAATATGTATTAATAAGAGCTGCTTTGAGACTGTCAAATAATGAAACTACAGCTCAGTTGGTGAGCAATGCCAACGGAGACTATGACTCACTTAAAGACAATAGGACAGCAAACGCATACAGCCAAGGACAAACAGGAAACAGTTTTGTTTTTTTATGTCAGGAAACTGGAAAAAACACGTCCTTGTAAAGCCGTGATACTGTATATTTGTCTCTCACCTTCAGCATCTGTGACCTTGTTTTTGGATCACAGAGTCTAAATATACTGCAACTTAAGATGAGGAAAGTTTTATGCACTCTGTAGTGTACTTGGAGCGCACCTAATAAAAGAGGTGCTGAATCCAAAATAATTCAAACAGGAAATGGCCTGTATATGCCCTCTATATATGGAATACTGGGATATGAAACACATCTACCATTGAGGAAATGGGGAAGTATATAATGTGCAACATATGAAAATGTTTCAGTGTCAATGGTGCTGCTTACAGTGCAACTAAAGATGGCAACTACCCCCGAGAATGGCTGTAAATACAGTTTCTGGCTTATTACTTGGTGAAATTATTCCAGAACCCAAAGTGATGTGGGGGGGCTTTTATAATGGCCATGTAATGCAAGGTTTTTAAATGTTCATATTTTACACAATTCTTATATACATTTTCTTGCTTAAAGACAATGGCTATTTTAGGGCCAATAAATTTTTTTTGCACACCCATGGATTAGAAAATAGGCTTCATTTTCTATAATTAAGAAGCTGATTAAGCAAAATTTCCATTACAAAAAAAAAAAAAAAAACCTTGTAATTTATTCACACATAATGGTGGCATTTGTTAAAGCAATTTTATTTAAGTTTAAAATGATTTTTTGTTTTGTAAAAAAAAAAAAAGTATTATGATAGACAAACAAAAATTATTTCTAAAAAAAAATGCAAATAATGCATTTATAAATCAAACAAATCAGTTCAAAAACATTAAAAGATTTACTCAATTATGAAAAGACCCAGTGCACAAATATTAATGTTACCAGAATTATGCTAAATTATAATTATAAACTTAATATTTGAACAAATATACTACATGAAATATAAAAATGTATATTTTTATGCAATGTTTTCCTAATGAATACCTGCTTCCTTTTAAAAGCGTTCAATGTACAAAAACATTTAAATAAAATTGGCACAAAAACATGAGCACAAAAACAAAGGACTAGAATTGTGCAAAATATAGTTATAACTTATATATATATATATATATATATACATATACATACAACAACTAATGTTCTTTATGCTTTTCAAAACAATTTCTTCTAGACAGATTTCAAACTAATTATTTCCTTTCTTTTTATAAGATTTCTGAACAAAAGAAAAATAAAAAAAATTAATATTTTATGCAAAGATTTTTTCTTAATTGATTTGAAATTAATAATTTTCTATTATTAGTATTTTTGGGGGGGATAAAACCAGCACATGTAATTCATCAATTCAGTAGGCTTGTAAGAGCACAACTGGCTAGTCGTTTGCTTGAATAAACTGTTAGATGTGAAGCGAGGATGGCGGTCAGTGCCCAGCATGCCGTGCGGTTTGTTCAGATGGCGGCCAGTGGGCAGAATTGAATGTTAAAGATTAACCGCCGCCCCGCCGACCCACAGCAAAGTGATAACAAGAGCTGCATACGGTCACCTGACCAGCCCGGCCCGGCCCTTCACACAAACACACAGACCAACGGATGAGGAGGAGGGGGCTGCGCAGAAGAAGAGGCCACAGCGAGGCAGCCGTGATAAAGCTGTAAACCGTCATGGCGTGAGACGAGCACATGGCCTCACCAGCCAAAACAATTATAGCATAGTAGCCGATTATCAAAACAACAGCAGCGACTAACCTACGAACAACTCGCACGTCGATATCAAAACCAATTTCATCAACAGAGAAGAGAAGCGTTCTAGTGCAACACTGCTAATGCTAAAGCCCTGTAGTGAGCTCCTTGCTCCCTAATGCCTACACAGACAGCATCCTAACTCGAACAAAACATCATGTGTGACTGATCTGAAACGCAAAAACATTAGGAGGATCGAATTATGATTCAATTTCAATAGAGAGTTTCAAGCTACCATAAATTTATATGCACAAATCATTATTTTTATGTAACTATTCTATATTCATCTATACGTCAGAATAAAATACAAGTTATATAAGTTGTATACTAATTAGTCAATAATTTGAGCCATTGTTTGTTTTGCTGAAATATTTTAGATTTGAATAATTTATTAGTTTTAATATAACGTCATCTTCATTGTTTAGAATAAAAATTAAGTAGCTACAAGTGGAGCTATAATTTACATTTTAATATTTGAATTTGTATACACTAATAAGCATAATTATTTGTATTTATTTTTATGCCATATAACTTAAACCATCATATTCCACTGTATTTACAATTTACATAAATTATCCAAATGTAATATTTCCATATTTTAATATTTGTTTATACACTATTTTTTAATACATTTATTATTTTTTATAAAATTTCACCTACACTTTTTTCAGAATAAAATTAAGGTAATATTACATCGTATATACGTTTTGTTATTTTTTTCATATCTGAATTAATTTTATGCACTAATAAGTATAAATCATTCTCATATAACCATTTCATCCATGCTTTAAGAATAAAATGATCTGATAGTTGTATAAATATATAACTGCTGTACAACTTTACCAATCATATATTTGTAGCAATATTTGTAATCATTTAATGCGGCAATAAGTATGATTTATTATTTTTTTTAAATAACTATTCCAACTATACTTATACAAGTTTCCATATAAGATTATTACATTTTTGTTGTACTATTTAAATAGTTCTAATTATTTTACACACGTAAACATACATACATACACAATTTTTTCTTTTTATGTAATTATTTCAGCTATACTTTCCATAATATAATACTTTTACATTTTGTCATTTATCAGAAGGTTTTATCCAAAGCGACTTACAAATAAGCAGAACAACAGGAGCAATAAAAAAAAAAAAAACAGCAACAATATGCAAGTGCAAATGACAGGTCTCTGCTAGCAAGACGTTTATACACGTAGCAAGGAATTATACACACACACACAATAGTGCAATAGTGATAGTGATGTTTGTCATACGCTTGGCTAATAACCGGTCAATCTCTCTGTTATAATGACTGTCCGTTCAGTGCTGGCCGATAACAGCCGTGAGGATCCTGCCATGCCTGGCATTGTGTGCTCTCTACTTACACCAATTAGTCTACTGGCAGGACGGCTCATTGTGTCACGCTGGCAGGCCATTAATGAAAACACGCTCATTCCTAATTAGAGAAGGTCTGTTTTATTCCTGGGGCCAGAGGAAACCGGTCCCACACGGGCAAAAACAGAAAAACACACTGCGAAATGTGGGATTTTATTTCGGCGGGAGATTGCAAAGGCTTGAGGTGAATCGAAACCGGCAACATCATGTACTGATCAAAGAAATTTCCCGCTGAGCAATCAGAAAGAAGTCATACTGTAGAAAGTCGAATGCATTGTGAATGTTAAGACTATTCTACAGTGCATTGAGATTTTGTGTTTTTATGGTGCTGTGTATGAACTGGATGCAATTAGGACTGCGTGTTCTCGTTCAAACATGAAAAACAAGCAAAGATACACCGGAGAAGCGCAGCACATCAAATCTGGCTTATTTCCTGCACGCTCTCTTTTGTGCCCCTTCAAAACACCATGTGCTGTTGATCTCGCAGACCTCCATCTGATATGACTAAAGACATTTTCAGCCTAATGACGGGACCCACACGAAGCGCTTTCTGCTTCTCCTGCGCTGATTATGAGGAGAAATCTGCACAATTGTGTGGAATAGATTAAATACGGGAAAATGCGACGCAGATGAGAGTTCTGCAGGCTGTCAAAGTCCAAATCAACATAATTCGCATATTGAGAAGATTATCAATAAAAAATAAAAAAAGACTGCAAAATGGATTTCAGACATTCTTTTATGAGTTACAGCTGGAGAAGAAAAATACGCAAAATAAAACCAAATTGCATATTAAATAAATAAGCATTATTACTAAACTTTTCTGGGAAAGTTACTATGAAAATGCATGCAAGGTGAGTGAGTGAATTCAATTTTTTAAATGATTATTATTATTATTATTAAATAATTACTAATAAAAACAATAATTATAAAATTTTGTAATATATATATATATATATATATATATATATATATATATATATATATATATATATATATTTGTACATTATTTATATATATATTTGTACATTATATATATATATATATTTGTACATTATATATATATATATATATAATGTACAAATATATGTACATTATATATAAATACATGTAGAATTTTTTTTCCCTTCATTCATTCACGTTTTCATGATAAAACTCTCCATTGTATAGTTTAATTATAATTTTATTATTATACAAACATTTATCTAAAGCTACAGTCCATAGCTTTTTTTGGTTTAAAATAATCCGACACCAATATCTGAGCCAGTGCATAACCAGCCAGCATTCGAAACTATTGCCTTTAATCCGGCAGGTTTTCATGGGAAATTCGAGCACGTTGCTGTGTCATTACATCACATCTGTAAACATAAAGAAATTGTCCCGGCTACTGGGCTATCGCATGTGACGATATACTGTGACGATATACTGTAATGCTTTTTTTCCTCAGTTGGTCAGAACAAACATGGCAGACTTATTACTTACTTTTTCAGATGATAATATCTGGTGAAAATTCTAATTTGGGTCATATATTCATGAAGTACAGTGAATATCCACACTTTGAAAATTAAAACTGTAAATTATTTTTTATTAAAAATATTTTTAGAACAAAATTATTCTTGTTATTAAACTTTTACCATGAGAAAGTGTCAAACAGACAAAGAACAGCATGCTTATTAAATAACTGAAATAAATGAACAAATATTTTCATACTTATATTGGCAGCGAAGTTATAATAATTAAATATAATAATAGCTATAATTAAATCAGTTAAAGTTACACTTATGTTTTTGACGGTAAAACCTCCACAAAGTGAGAGAGGCATACAATAAAATAAACAACAAAATATTTATTGTAACCCACCATATTAGCAAGCATTACCATACATAAAATAGTTCACTTATAAGATCACAGTATAAACAGTAGGGGACAAATAACTTAAAATAACCATTTTAAGCAAATTTCTATAGGAAATAAGTGCGAATATTAAGGCTGAAAAGATATTCAAACACAATAGTGAGTATAGTGAGTATAGTTGTTGAGTATAACATCACAAAGGGAAAATGCATTAGAACAAGACCATGAAATAAACACAAAGACCCGTTCAAATTAATCACACACAATGCACAAAATGTGTCGGTCTCATTTACATAAACTTCATTTACACCCAAGGTAAGGGAATCCTCGCACGCAGATGCTACACGCAGCAGCGTTAATGATAGCGCAAGTGCTAATTTTTTGATATGATAACCCAAAAATACTCTGCTGTGAACCACATGTCCCCAGTTTCGAGAGATCTAAAAATATTTATCATCCTAAGAGCTCCGCCGAGTGTTTGTGCGCTCATCCCGCCTATAGTGCTAGCGATTGGGATGTTTACATGTTTTCTTGAAACAACTGTGAACTGGCAAGCGTCTGGAGGCTCAAATTGGATCAGAAGAGCGTTTCTTTGGGGTCTGACTCACAGTCCAGAGTTGAGTATGGCACGGTGACAGAATTCAGAGCTTCACTTAGCTTTCCCTTCCCAAACTTGGCTGATTTAGGAGGGAATTCCCCCAGACTCGCTGCAAGGTGACTCTCCACAGCTGTGCGAGTCGCGGCCAAACTCGCGAGCCTCACGCGGGCCAGGTGTTCGGGGCCGGCTGGCTCCATAATTACAGTTTAAACGAGCCGGCGCGCTCTTAAATGGAGTGAGGGAGCTATAAAACTAGCCGTCGTTTAGGCAATAGCCAAACAGAGTAAACAAAGGCACATCCTGATACGCAACAAATCGAGAGTTCGACGAGTCCCAGACGAGTCTCAGAATGCAGGAATTTGGGATTTTAGATTAATGCTCGAAACGAACTCAGTCCCCTCTAAAGCGGACTGAACTTAAAGGGATAGTTCACACAAAAAAGACCAAAAAGAATTGATAATGCACCGAAATTCTGGCAAGGCAAAAAAAACAAAGCATGAATTTTCATTGTCAAAATAGCTTTGGATAGTCGAAATCTTTGATACTTTTTTGCCCCAAAAAGATTTAAATAAATAAATAATTCTATATCAAACAAAGGGTTTTGTATGGAAAAAATCTTTGATCAAAACCAGTGACACTTAAATGAATGCTTTTTTGCTACAAATTAAGATTTGAATTCCCAAAGGAGTCTTTAAGCTTTTTGTGGCCAATTTGGAAAATTTTTACAAAAAGTTTTTAATATATATATGATAAAAACTTTTGCCAATATCTAAAGTTTATAAATATGATTGACCAAATTACTATTCAAATATCACTCAGATAACAGCAAATAAATGTAATTATTATATATATATATATATATATATATATATATATATATATATATATATATATATATATATATATATATATATATATATATATATATATATAGACAGACAGATCCTTAATTGATATTAACTTTGTTTACATATAATTTTATTACATACTATTATCTATTCTTATTGCTAATTGTTTAATTATCTTGCTGTGCTTTGGCTGTTAGATTCATTTTCATAATTAAACCACTTTGAAACATGACAAACATATGATACCGAAAGTACATAAATATTGACAGTATTTAGATTTTTGGGCGGGGTCCACATATTACGTCCTTTGTGAACACAATTTTAGGTCCAAACAGAATAAAGAAGCGGTTTGCAATTCAGTTTAAATGTGAACGCGACAAACAAACTCTTCAAACTCTTACGAGGCTGTATAAGTTCTTAGTCAGTTTGGCCTCGCTTTTTAGGTGTCACTTAAATGCTGCAGACACGGCTACGGATACAGTTAGAAATCACAAGAGTCTATCATGTTTCGGGGAGCAGAACACTGGAAAGTTTGCGGTGACTGCTCAGCTCAGATCCTTCGACCCGAAACCTTCTGAGCTGAGTCAGTGCTCGGTGTGGGAGCGGCCACAGCTGGTTGGTACTCTCGGGGAAGCCTCACGCTTTGATCAAAGGCCCGTAATCAAAAACTACCCACTGTCCTTTGCCCAACATTGGGGGGGACGAGCGTTCGGGCGAAGCCGGATCTTTGGGTTCTTCCATTCGTCACTCTCCAGCTGTGGGGTTTTATGATGGAGGCACCAGGCGTCCAGATGTACAGCAAAGTGGAAACGACAACAACAACAATAACAACAGCCTGGGAAAAACAAATTAGAGGGGAATCTCTGACAGCAACATGTTGCATTCATTTAACATTGCCTAATAACAAATGGACAAGTGATATATTCGCAGTAATGATTGTGTCAACATGTTTCTGGCTTAGAGTACAAACACGTTGCTTCATATGGCGCAACAAGCGCCGGTAACCCAAGAGCCACGGCCTGGGCTAAGACGGAAACGCCCTTGTAAATGATCTCAGGGTTAAACAATAGGTAAGTTATCACCTGTATAAATGGTTTGATGCTTTTGCTTTTGTGTCAGAGTGTCGATCAAACTTAGGTCATGACTTCAACCCAATTCGTAACGGATTGAGTCATTGGTTTGAAAGAGGAGCGGCTGACAAACATTAGTCAAACGGTTCGAGAGAAATCTCACATTGTTTGTCAAGCAAACAAGATGCTCCTGCTGCTAGACCGGGACACCGCATTTGTTTGGTCCACCAATGACTACTAGTCTGATGGGGTGGGAAGATGCTTTCTAAATGGCAATGGCGGTTATGTGACACTTTCGAGGGTTGAAAACAATCCTCTCCGTCACCCGCCAGGAGGGAGGGCTTGTTTTGCTCACAAACAAGTTATGCAACGCCTCCTCCTCTCCTCAAATCATTAAACTCTTCCCTTCGGGCAGCTTCAGGCTACTTATTTTGCTCTCTGGTCCACACGTGCTGACACTCATTAACAATTACAGACGCCCCAATACGCTCGTTAAAACTTTTTTTGGGTTTCAATTCTTATTTTTGGAAAGCCGTCAAGCCTGTTTTGTCTGTTTAATGGCCGATGATAGTGGCAATAATTAGGGACAAAATTGGTGAAATATAATGCATTCTTATTTTATCCAATATTTAACATACAAAAAAAAAAACACTGCTCAAATATTGGAAAAATTTATATTTAGAATGCAAAGGACCAAAAGTCCAAATATTTTTGGCCTCTATTCTACCAGTATTGGAGATGTGTATCCTCTGCATTAAATTGCCATTAATTTGATTTGTATAAAAATGTTAACAATTAATAAAAATACTATGAAAACATTGCTCATATATCAGCAAATAAGAAACTTTTATGAAAAAAAAAATTACAAATGCCAAATATAGGAAGTTTTGGACAAGAAATCGCCCAGAAAGGGCAAAAATTTCTGGAAAGTGCTGAAATCCAGATTTAAATCCACAATGAACAAAATTGTGAGGAATTCTTTGGAAAAGAATTTAAATGGTAAAATGTACATTATTTTGATTTGGTCGCTCAAAATAGTAAAATTTGCCAAAATATAATAACATTTGTGGGTGACAGCAGTCTCATTTTGGCACAGATTCTGGTAAACCAGCTAATTATGTACTGTACCTAAAAACCCTCTCCAATCCTGTCCATCCATGTCACTTCCACGGCTCCCCTGAGACTCTGAAAGCTGTGGAAGTGTGAGACGCCTCACAAAGACAGGAAACAATTCCAAGAATCTTCTGTACACTTCACAAAGATGCCGGATTCCCTGTCACTGTAGATTTGGTACGGTTTCTCTTTACATGAACACACATGCCTTTAAACACTCGCTCTTCATCACAGCCGCTTCACTGCTGCCTGGAAACCCTCAAAACAGGAGCTACCGCGTTTCCTCCACTAATACTAATACAACATCATGATATTACATGATATCCCTTACTATTATAATTGACAAAAATAGAAACATTTGCTCAAATATATATTGTATATTATACATAATAAATAAATAAATAAAATACAAAAAATAAAAAATAAAATGGCAATAATATTGCATTAAAACAGTATTATCTAAATCTATTTAGTTAATATGCTAAAACCAAATAACAAAAAAATTCAATGATTAGTATTATTAAATATTACTGACAAATTATTAGCTAGAATATAAATAGTATATCATTTTACATATATTTTTCATATTTTATAAAGTTTTAATAATTTGAATTTAAAATATTTTTGACCTATACTGCAGTCAAGGGGCCAAGAGTTATATTTATTGTAAAAAATCAGGTTCTTAGATATTAAACAACTTTTTGTACCCACAAAAATAAATAAATACATTTCATGAAAGAAATGCATTGTACAATAATAAATCAATGTTGCATTAAAACTTGGATAATATGCAAAACAGTTCTTCTATTCATCCAGGATGCATTAAAGTGACATTTATAATGTGTAGTCATATATCAGTAATAATTAAATGTAATACGGTAAAATAAAACAATTATAATGCTACAAAAGATTTTAATTTAAAATAAACTCACAATATTACTGTTTTTAACAGTATTTGTGATTAAACAAATGCAGCCTTCGTGAGAATAAAGTAAATTAATAAAATATTTCCACCCCAACTGTATTATCAAAATGCACATGAAATAAAAAAATCTATCAAAACTGTATAAGATTTTATCATACCACCCAAGCCAATAATGAGCTGAGATTTGTTTGCATTTAACTGTCATTAGCCACATGCAAACACGTTCCCTCGGATATTTCCCATGTATACATGCGTGTCAGAAGGATCTAGTTTCTGAAACTGTTCCTGCAGCTCTTCCTTTTCTTTCTCAGAAGAGCATGAAGCAGCGGGAATGAGCGAGTGCTAGACGAGAGAGGACGGGCTGCCTGTGAGAACAGCGTGTCAGTGGCGCGATGCAAATGTAGGGCGTTGAAACGCTGCCATTGATAACGGAGAGGACACGAGCTCCTCCATCTCCCTCAGGGCTTCCTGTTCAGCTAATGAATGGAAGTTGGCGTAATCGCAGTCGACTGCACAACCACGGAGGAAGAAGTGCAGCTGCTGATGTGATTCTTCAGAAACAGCTAATCCAACACAGTCTGCACTTCATAATGCCGAGTTCACACTGCATGATATTCAAAATCATCGGATCATCATTGTTTTCACACTGCACGTCTATTTTGGGTAGTTTTCAGTTGCTGATAGATCGTGAACGAGCAATTTCGATTTTGCAAAACCTGTCGGCGAGTGAAAATCAGGGTTAAAATAATGCAGTGTGAAGTCAACATACTCCAAACACAAACCACAAGTTTGTCTCTAATCAAAATAGTAATACATTAAAAAAATATACACATAAACATTCAATGCATAAATGTTTCTATTTATTTTATTTACATTATTGTTGTAATGCAATGATTGTAGACTTTAATGCTGGGTCCAGACTACACAATATTTTTGTCGGTCACGATAGTCGCCGTGTCAGATTACACGATTTTGACTCTTGTGGTGTCACGGGCAAGAGTCAGACTACACTGTTGCTTCCTGACCATTCATCGCGTGCCGTCTTTAATGAAGCGCGTGATGTCATCGAGAAGGCGGAACTAGTGACTTCCAGAAAAAAGAAGTGTGTAAACATTACTGAAGCTCTTCCGCTATCATACCTAGGCGCACAATCATCTCCAATGTGACAGAACTTGTTGTGGACGACGGAAAAAATTTAACATGCTAGTCGTTCTGCCATGATGTCGTGAAGCATTTCAGATGCGGAATCAGTTCTCATCCACTATTAGACACTACATGAGCTGAAACAATGAAATCTTGCGTCCCGACGCCATTGTTTTTCACGAATCCCCACAACACCCTAGGTCAAGCAAATCATGCCAAAATCTGGCTAAAATTGTTAAAGTCTGAACCGGGCATTAGAAAAATATATATATTTATATAATATGTAATGTTGTCATCATACATATTAAAATAATTTTGTTGGCTCTTTCAAATTGCAATCATTTTAAAGTTAGAATTTATGCCAGTTGCACCTTCCCTTACGATAGTTTTTAGAAATGTCTTTCTAATTTAAAACTCATCATGTTATGATTCTAATTTATTTTATTTTATTTTTTTCTTTAGTTTTATATTTTCATAAATCTTTCTCAATATTAATTATTTAATAAATGTAACTTTTTAGGAAACACATTCTACATAAAAATACACACACATTCAATATTGCTTTATTATTTATATCATTATTGAATATATCTTTTTTGTAAATCACATCTGATGCTTGAGTTTACAAAAGTTTTAAATAAGTAAATAACAGGTTGGTGTCAATGATTTTAATGAGGAATATACTAAATATATGTATGCTCAATCTAACACACACACACACACACACACACACACACATATATATATATATATATATATATATATATATATATATATATATATATATATATATATATATATATATATATATATATATATATATATATATATATTTATATTGTGTATAACTATTATTATACACATTTAAACATTTAAATAAAATGTAACGCTCTTTTTCTCGCATTTGATGATTGCAGCTAGTTCACTTTGGACCTGTGCATGCAGAGCAGAATGCATTTATGCCTCGTGCAGCAGTTTGTTGCTTCACTGTCTGTGAGGATCACTGGCTGGCAGCTGCCAGAGGGCCTCATACTTCCTGTCCTGACACAACATACACTCTTTACCTATAGGCACACGCATACACAAACTGCAAAACCAAAACAGTTCACACATTGACTTCCCCTTTACATACACAAACGGTCACAAACACTCGGGTGTTGCACAAGCCAGGGTTTCAGTGCTGCTGATGGGTTGGACGACTTCAGGAGCCTATACGATGAGAAAGTATCTGTGTCAAAGTTCAAACACACGGGTAACTAAAACCCCCGTGTTCACGTGCAAGCCGATCTCCGAGCGAGGGGATCATGCTTCGCCTCCTTGGCTCCTCGATCAAGGGGGCTTTGTGCAAAAACCACAGATTTAGCCTTCATAACTGTAAGATTAAAGGTAAAAAGTGGGAGGAAATTCACTGCTGGATCACAAAATCCAAAGAATGTGATTTCAGTGTGGGTTATTGCCACTTACACTAAAGTTATTCATTTTGAGTAGATAAACATGTTTTTATATGTATAATTTAACGCTAAACAATTCAATAGGCAAAAAATGAGAAATGGAAATAGAAATTGTCAGTGTATTTCAATATAAGCTAAAAAATACTCAACAAAAATGCAGCAATGACAAAACGGGGACTTGATGTTACTCATTACAAATGATATACGGGGGGGCGGAGCAAAGAAATTAGGCCCTGATGATGTCACCTGAAAGTAAAGTCATTTCAGATATAAGGAAAGCTGATAAAATAAGTTTTTAAGATAACAAAAATGCATAATAAATATTACATTATTCGTGATCACACATTGGTGTGAATACAGTTGTCATAGTGTGAATTTGCATCAAGACCAAAGTATAAACATTTAACAATAACTGATTAAATTATCATAATTATCATCATGGTGTGTGCACACCAAAAGCAACGATTTACGACTTAACTCACTGGACATAACAAAAAAAAATGTACTATATAACTTTCGCATCCTTTTGACTCATTTGGGTAAAACGACATATTACAAACAACCAAATGCTTCAACAATGAAAAAGCAGCTCACAAATTTAAAGCAGCAGAAAACTAAAATGCACAATAATCATTATGTGTGTCGTAATCATGTAAATATAGTTATTGTTTTACTTCTCTTTCTTGGTGTGAACAAAACTTAAGACTGGGGTATAATTAAAAAAGTAGAGTTAACATTAAATGAATGAATGAATAATAGATCGCCAATTTAAAAAAAAATTACATTTATTTGGAAAAAAACAATTAGAACGCTTTTGGAATGTTGAAAAAAAACTAAACAAACAAAAAAACGCAGTACTTCCAGATCTGGTTAAGAACTTTTACCGAGTTAAACTCATTGGAACAAACCACTGGACAGAAAAAGTCATATTTCAATGTTCAATACTTTCGTAAAATTTCTAATTTTGAGTAATATAACATTGCAATACATTGTTTCAAAATTCGAAAAGAAATGTTACACTGAATTGGAATACAAACAATCAGAATTGAGTAATCATAAAAATGCCACTGATTATGTCTTTCTAGGCTTATTTATGTTCATTTGATGACCCTAACAAAAACACTATACTTGCGACTCTCTCAGCATTCTTTCAAAACTTCAAAATTACATTTCATTTGAAAACAAAGAGATGGAGAATTCGAGATCGGTTAAATGGTAAAAACTCAAATGGCAAATTCTCTGCCTCTGCCCTTCGTTTGTAAAACATTTAAGCTAATTTGACAATAAGAAAGCTATACTTTAAGCTTGGTTTCGCAGCATTTAAACTGAAAAAACAAGCTTTCATCTGAGCCTTGCTATAATGCTCTCTGACTGACAGCAACCAATGAGTTCTCCTGCTAAAGAAAATCAAATCAAGTGCTTCAAGCGACTTCTATTCTGTCAGAAGAGGAGCCTGGAGATTTTTTCTTCACAATTCGGAGAAGCCCCACAATAAAGCTTACAAACAATAAAGCTGCGGCTTGCTCAAGCTGTGCAGACGATCCCCATCTATTCCAGTGTGAAACGAGTGTCGGATACAGTGGGGAAGAGAGCAGAGAATCCTCACGGCTCCTTATCTGTCTCGCTGAGGGCCTCTTTACTCCGAGGTGGGAAGTAAATGACCCACACTTAGACGGTTAGGAAATGCACACTTACCCTCCGGCACTTCCGAGGTGCTGATACTTGGAAAAGCGTTTGGCCTAACAGCAGACGGGAGCTATAGCGTCCACCTGTCCGCAGGGATCACCCGACACTTCACGGATTTATGCACCATAGTTAGGAATTCAAAGGAGTTTGACCTGCAAAGTGTCCTTGAAAATCATTTTAAACTGAATTCAATCTGATTTCAGGGTCGCCTATCTGGCTTGAAACGCCTGGAGAAACAAAGTAAGTGTACAAGCAACTGTTAAGGGTTTCTCGGTCAAGGTCAGACTGAAGATCAGGAGATTCGATATCAAGCGCCTTCCAGAATCTTTTACCTGGACCATGAAAACAGAAGAAGAGCAGCTTCCTTGAACTCACTCAACCCTGTTATCTTCGCCGAGGTGAATGTGTCGGAGATTTATGACTGGACGTCAGCACTTGTTGAGCGCCACATTTTTCCTTCTGTTTTTATGGCTAGTTTTTTTCCGCCTCCTTTTCTAGGAAACCAAAACACAGCTAAAACTCAGGAACATACCAGTGATTGTTCTACATCTTTGATACAATACAAATACATGTAACTAATAACATGTTGATAAAACTAATAATCATCCCCATCATCATTTATAGTATTATGTAATATAAAAAATATAACAAGAAATTATTATTTGTTTACTATTATTATTTAAAATATTATATAACAAAGCTTACATTTTAAGTAAAAATTTTAATATATAAAATATATTGACACTACTACATTACTAAAAAAATAATGATTTATATAATTCTTTATATATTTAATAATAATAATAATAAGCATTATTTTTATTATTATACTTTATAATTTTCAATTAAGTTTACAATTCTTATTTAACATATGCAATTTTAATATCACTGCTAATGCGTTATTATTATTATTACTATTACAGTAATAATATTAATAACAATAATGATCCCAGTTATTATTTTAAAATAAAGTATTATTGTATTACAAAATATATTTCTAGTAAAACAAGAAAATAATGAGTTTGTATTATTATTTACTTTATTCATTATATAATGTTGCATTTATTTTTAATAGCAGTATTTATTATATTATGATCATTCTTCATAATGTTGATAAATAATGACAATTTATTTTAAATTATTATTTATGTAATAATATATCATATGAACTGTAACAATTATAAAATAATAACTAATAATAAAAATAAAATACTACTACTAATAATAATAAAAATAATAAAAGTTTCCACAATTCAAAGCAAACTGAGATTTATGATATTATTAGCTTCTGTTCATTATTGTTCGAATATTACGTTTAACAAGCCGTTAAAGAACAATTCAGCAGTTTAGAGGAGTAGTTTTAGATTAGTAAGTTTAGACGGAAAACTAGTAAACGGAAAAGAAAAAGTGATTCTTGTCAAGTTCATTCAAAGCGACTGATCCAGATGAACACTGACATCACGTCCACAAAGCTCTGAGCACAGAAGAACAAAATGGCTATGACAACAAAAAAGCGCAAATCCGCGGCTGCTGAACTTTGACCTGAAAACGTCCCGGTTGCGCAAGAGCCGCTGTGGGCGCAACAGAACAGCGCTCACAATAACAGAACACGCTGTGCCAGAGGAGCAGATAGGACTTATCTGAACAGCTCATCTGTTTGTACTGTCTTCTGTAGAAGAGAGCCTTCGCCTCACGCTTTGCGTTCGTGACGCTTTTATGGAGAACAAGGAGGACGGATTTTAATGCGTTGCTACACAAGAACCAAGCTATTTCTCTGAAAGTATTAAAATGAATGACAGATTTCTTTTGTTGAAAGAAAAATAAACGTTCCCTGGGTAACAAATGAAGCAAACACTAAACATTTGCTTTCTACTTGAAGCATGTGGAGCTGTTTTTTCTTCATCAAGCTAAGAATGGAAAGCGGCGCTTACAGAAGCACCTGCACAGATTTTATCTTTGCACTCAAGCTCACGTCTACATCCACCGGCTCGATCTTAAAACACTTCCTGCCACTGAACGCCTGCTTACACTCAAAACACTCACTGCATTCATGAATGAATCAAGGGCTCGCGCTTTTGCCACGAGAATTCATTTGCTGGACATTTTTACGGATTCATTTTTACTGATTGTCAACACAAAATATTTTATGCATTTATGAGGCAATGCAAAACAGAATTTGCAATTGTATTTCCTTGGTTATATTTATAAGGAATTGATTAAATTGTGAAAAGTGGGACAAGACCTGGATAAGAGTTTGCAAAAATTATTAAATTACAATATGGAATTACTTCGCTATTTTCTTTTATTTAGCTATTACTTAATATACTGTGCTGACTGAATAACATCAGCAAAATAATAGATGAAAAAGTAAAATATAAAAAGGTATAATTGCATTAATAAAAATATAAAAAATAATGATCAATATAAAAAATAATTTTATCAATTTTATTGCAACGCATAAATAAATGTTAAAATAATACACTACTAAAACATTTAAATATAGTCCACTATATTATTAATCTTTGTAATAAATAACCAATAAAAACTTTATATTATTAATAATAACAATAACAATGAATAAATAAACTGATTAATAAACAAAAAAAAGTATATAACAATCTATAAACATAAAATACACAAATACATTCCTAGAATTAGAAAAAATTACAGGCATAAATATTTTTTTATATAGTTTACTACTGTTACTAAAAAAAAAATTTAATAGTCCACAATATTGTTAGTCCATGTGATAATTAATCAACCAATTAATCATTTTTT
This sequence comes from Carassius auratus, assembly GCF_003368295.1. NCBI lineage: Eukaryota > Metazoa > Chordata > Actinopteri > Cypriniformes > Cyprinidae > Carassius > Carassius auratus. The sequence continues at coordinate 27,865,938 of NC_039264.1, read as the reverse complement.
TTTAAATAAATAAAATAAGGAAATAAATAAAAGGTAGAATGACGTGCATAATATAATTATGAATATTATGAAGGAAAAAACATACTGCTAAAAATAATTAAAATAAAGAAATGAATAAATAAATGATTTACGTTATTAAAATAAATGTAACCCTGTTTTAGTGTGTGGCATGATTGCATCTCCTGATAACAGTTATGTAGGAAACGTCCTTCTGGAATTAAATGCAAAGGAAACACAAACACAAACCATTTCCCCTTATTATTAGCTGCGGAGGAGCGAGAAAACATCAACGCCAGGCTACACAAACAAACAAACACGCACAGGTTGTGCTGATTTGGCACGGGCGGAGAGCGCCTGTTTCTCTCGGGATCTGGAATCTTGCTGTAGGGTTATACACCCGCTCACCCAGCGCCTGTCCAAATACAGCAGCATTGCATCACGCTCCAGAAATGGGGTCTCGCTTTGACATTACAGCCGACTACACTTTCACCTCTCACATGACAAGAAAGAGGGTTGAGTCATGGGTGCATGCTTACCAACGTGGAACTTTATTTGGGCCGGACGCTGCTGGTCTTATTACAGAGGCTGACCTCATCCGTACGAATGTAGTTGTGATTTCACTCGTAAGGTTTGTACAAACTACATACTCGCAAAACCAAACGCTCACTGGGTAATCTGAACATCAGTCTTAAAGCTATAGATCACCCAAAAATGATATCTGAGATGCAGCTAGATGAGTTTCATCATGGGAGAAGATTTGGAGAAATTTAGCATTATTAGCACATGCTCACCATTGAAGTGAATGGGTGCCGTCAAAATGAGAGTCCAAACAGATGATAAAAACATCACAATAATCCACACCATTCCAGTCCATCAGTTAAAGTCTTGTGAAGTGAAAAGCTGTGTGTTTTTATCAGCTGTTTGGACTCTCATTCTGACGGCACCCATTCACTGCAAATGATCCATTGGTGGTGAGCAAGTCATGCGATGATAAATTTCTCCACACCTAACAAAGAAACAAGTTCACCTACATCTTTGGTGAGTAACTTTTCAACAGATATTAATTTCGGGGTGAAATATTCCTAAAAGGAAACCAGCAAATACACTAGGTTTAGATTTTAGCTGCATGAAATTACATCTTTTAACTTATTATCGACTGATTCCTGGATGCATTTTAGGCTGAACAGACGCACCGAGCCCGTCCATATCATCCCCCTCCAAAAAAGGTGGAAGTAAACAAGGCACTTGAGCTGAATCAGGTTGAACGGGGTGTGAGGTGAATAGCGAGCAGGCGCTGTACACGTTGAACCGCCAGATGAGATTTGTATTGGCAGACTGTCCTGTAATGTACCAGAGAGGCTTCCTCCAGCCAAACACCAGCAGCTTTGACTTGCAAATCAATCAGACCCATGTTTACTACAGAAACCTTCTCCTGCGTATTTCTCAGACAATGTTCAATATATATATCTGCTCTAAATCGGAAAAAATGGGTGATTTTTAATCTATGGAACCTTCATTTCTACCAAAAAAGGCATTGTAGCCAAATAGATACGGACGATTTAAAGTGACAGTTCACCCGAAAATAAATTCTATCATCGTTTACTCACCCTCAAGCGGTTTCAAACCTGTATGCGTTTCTTATTTTCTGCTGAACACAACAGAAGATATTTTGAAGAATGACGCTATCAAACTGTTGACGGTAGCCATTGACTTCCATTGCATTTTCTTCCATACTATAGAAGTCAATGGCTACCGTCAACTGTGAGGATCTTCTTTTGTGTTCAACAGCATTTCAGCTAAACACAAAATAAGATATTTTGAAGAATGTTGGTATCAACAGTTGACGGTAGCCATTGACTTTCATTGTATTTTCTTCCATACTATAGAAGTCAATGGCTACCATCAACTGTGAGGATCTTCTTTTGTGTTCAACAGCATTCAGCACAGACTTTTGGTTCCTTTTAATCAAAAACATAGGCCTACTACCGTCTCCCAAGAAAGTTGAAAAGATGTAGTAAATAAATAAAAACTGAGGACGACCATTACTCTAGTAACTTCTATAAAGCAGCGCTGAAAGAAGAACAAGCACAACTTACTTCTTTGGCAATGGTTCTGGTTCCAGCAGCGCTCGCCGAAGTTCCCGTTGATGGTGGTCTGTTTGCAGGTGATGGTGCCCCTGATGGTTCCCGGGCAGATGTCTCCGCACTCCCGCTCATCTTTGTTAAACACGATGTAGTTGTCCTCCACAGAGTCGGAGATCTTGGACCAGTCCAGAGTGGACAAATAGCAGAGGTTGGGGTTCTTCTCGATGCGTACGGCTCCTCGCGTGATGTTGGTCAGGCTGTGGAGGCCGATCTCCTTCAGCTGGATCATTTCGAACATGACCAGGGCGTAGTTGAAGAAGAGGTTGTTGCCGCGGATGACGGTGAGGTTCGGGAAGAGCTGACCCAGACTCTCCACGCCATAGACACGGAAGAGGAGCAGGTAGTCGGTGATCACCACCAGCTTCGGGAAGCTCAAGCCCCGGAAGTCCTCCAGTCTGGGCTTGAACATGAGCAGGATCTTCAGGTGGCCCTCGATCACCGTGCAGTTCTCCAGAACGCGCAGGTGGGTCGCATTGTTGCGGATATCCGTGCTGGGGCAAACTGCAATGACAGACAGAGAGGAAAGCTATTAGGAAAGGAACGGTTACTTTTACACTGGAATACATTTGGAGGAATCAACCAAAAATGAAAACTAGGTCAGTCATCACTCCATTCCAAACCTCTATGAGCTTCTTTCTTCTGTTAGAGACATTTAGAAGAATGTGTATGAAAAAAAAACACTATGGAAGCCATTGGTAACCATCTACTATTTGGTCACCAACATTCTTCAAAATATCTTCTTTTGTCTTCAACAGAGAAACAGGTTTGGAGTGAAATGTTTAAAAAAATTATGATTAAATATCCATTTTGGGGTGAATTATCCCTTTAGTTAAATTGTTCATGTTTCACAGTAGATCAGTATTAAACCATAATTCAGCAAAACCTAAAAAAAGACAAAAGACTTTGAGTAAAAAAAATAATGTTATAGGGCCCTTATATTGTGAATATTTTTATATATTCCTACTTATGAATTCAGCTGATCAGACGTGTGTTTTGATCGTTAAAATTGCATTAAACCTTTAAAACGGAATTAAATGTTGTTCAATTCAATACATTTCATGATTTCAATTAAATAGAAAAGCTTTGTGATGATTAAAATTGAATTAAATGTTTATATTAAAATGTAATTTAAAAGAAATTTAAATGGAAAGTAATACATTTTTGAAAAGATATATACTGATTACATAGGGCCCTAAAAGTCACATTAAAATCTATTTCAGACAAAAACTATGATTTCAAAAGGACCTCTAAAAAAAGAAAGAAAAGAGCGAGAGAAGTTTGAAATATCCAAAATGTCTAGCACAGCTGCCTATGTCTTTTATTCTATTAATATTCACTGAAATTGAAAAATAAAAATGATAAATATTTATTAACAACTTGATATAATCTTCATTATAAAAGCAATGTTTGTTGTTTATAAAAATAAAAATGATGCATTCACAAAAAAAAATACAATTTAAACATTTATAATAAAACAATTATAATAAAAACGCCATTTTAAAATTCTAAAATTATTATAATTTTTTTTAATAATATACCTAATCTAACTTATCAATCAATATTTGTTAACTGCGTCTTAATATTTTTTCTAAAATTTCTGCATGACATTATGGAAAAAAAAGACTTGGTGATAAAACAAATGTGTATTCAGCTGCACTTGATATAAAAAAAAAAGAAAATGCAAAAGCCGCAATTATTTGCACGACAGCTGACCTCCCGCCACAATTTGACGACGGTGACAGCCCTAGTGTAAACACAGAGCGCGTAAAAGCGCACGTGAAGGCCGTCCTAACAGGAGCATGAAAGATTATCAACACTGAATAATGCATAAAGCGTGTCTCCGCGCAGCAGCTTTTCGGAGTTCATTCATAATCCAAACCCGCACACGCTGAGACGAGGCCGAGAGAATTCATTAGCAAAGCGCTTCGCGACAAGAGAGCATCTGCTAATGGATAACATCAAGAAATCCTTTCAGAGCTGCTCCATTGATTCACCATCAAAAGAAATCTCTCAGGCCTTTTTCAAGGGGTGGGGGGTTTCCTCTGGTTTGGCGCTGGAAATCATTACGAAATATTATTCACCGCGGCCTATTCATGCGGAACGCTGAAGTGTACAGAAACACCCATTCGAAGACATTTCCAGACGAGATCATTCAAAACAACGCTGGAACGTGCAATTTAGAGATTAGGACGAGTTCTCAGAGGCGAGATCTCCACTCAAAGGACATCGCAGGAAAACAAAGAGCTTTTCTGTCGACTGTGTTTCTGCAGGAGACAAAGGGAGCATGTGATTTGTGGTGTGAGCAGGTGTCAAAGTCTTTGAGGCTCGGCTGATCTCAACAGACTCGGGTTTTTCTTCCTCGTTTGTGCAGACAGCAGTTATCAGGGTTAATGGTTTTCACACCGCAGGCTGGAATGGCAGTTTTACCTCGTCTTATCACGGTGTGTGTGGATAAAACCCAAGTAAAACCAAAGAGTTGCTGTTGAGAGATTCACAGAACAAAACTCAAGCTCATTGAGATTCAGGTGCTTCCTTCACGTGAAGTATTACTTTTTTGGTGAATTTTACAAAGACCATTTCAAGGTCATACTACACTCAAACAAAACAACAACAAAACTAAACTAAACGCAACAAAACAAAACAGAAAACCACAACAAAAAACACAACAAAACAAAAGATAAAACAAAATATAAAAAAAAAAACGCAAAACAAATAAATCTATTTTGCAGAAAGAAACTTTTGGGGTGATTCTCAGAAAGAACGTTTCAGATCATGTTACACTAACAAACAAAAAGCGAACCCATTTTACATAAACTTCACGTCGAAGAAAAAAATAATTATGTTTGTAAAAAGTGTCTATCTATTTAAGGCAGTACAACTAACAATATCACTATCTAATTTTTTTTTGTTTTTTTTTTTACTTAATATATTTGTTTTTCATTACAGTAATGAGAATAAAAATAGTACACAAAACTCAAACTTTTTTCGGGTATATTTCACAATAAAACATCCAGGTCATTTCACACATTTTACACACACACACACACACAAAATTACACTTTGCATAACGAAAAAAAAAACATAATACTAAAAATATATAAAAAGTAAATACATTTTTTTTTTAATTTTAAAAATGTACTGGCTATATTATATTCCAAAAAAAAATCATAAATCAACCCTTCAGGTTAAAATTAAAGAGCCAGTAAGATGAAAATTTTAAGCTTCCTATCACTGTTTATAAATCCTGTACAACAGGTTTAAATCCATCCAAGGTTAAAAAACATTGTCATTTTGTCAAAAGATCATTTTTAAATTACCTCAATTCTCAGAGATCCCCAAACAGTTCGCGGGAAGCTGTTCAAAAGATTCAGTTTCCTTAAACCCCACCTTTCGGTAGCATACTGTGTTCTGATTGGTCAACTAACATAGTCAGTTTTGATTGGTTGTTCCGCACACAACTTCATGGTAAACTATGCGTTAGCATCTGTTTGGGGTGAATTATGTCTTATTCCTCTCACCGCGAAGCAAACAGTCAAATAAAAAACTTGAACAGTCTCGCTGCTTTTTCTTCTGTGTGGATGTATTCAAGCCGCGCGCGTCAGTTTGACTCTGAATAGCGCGTTCAGCGCGGGGGCGTGGTCACATTAGATATAATGAAGGGAGACGTGAAAAACGGACATCGCGTTGTTTTCATATGGATTACTTTATCACAGAATATCTGTTAGCAGCACTTGTTACTAGGGCTGCACGATGTGTCGTTTAAGCATCGATATCGCGATGTACGAATCCACGATAGTCACATCGCAGGATGTGCGATGTAGGCTGTCGTAGTTGATCCGTTATTCATTAACTGTACGGGCCAGCTGCTCCCCAGCCCTTGACGAATGTGATTCGCGGATTAATTGCACAGCTAAACCATCATAGAGTGAAAGTTTATCATTGACAGGACTGAAAACCACAAGCAAGTTTAACAGGGCAGAGAGAGAGGGGGAGACAGAAAGAGAGTACATTAGAAGTACCATCAATGTTTATAGAAATGTTTATGGATTTATTTTGCATGTAATTCTTTTCCTTTTTTTTCTCTTATGAATATATATATGTATTTTTGTTTTGTTTGTTTCTATTCTGATATGTACAATGCTTCCCCGAGACTTATGGGGAAGTCGTGGCCTAATGGTTAGAGGGTTGGACTCCCAATCGAAGGGTTGTGAGTTCTAGGCAGGAATTGAAAGTGGGAGTAGTGCATGAACAGCTCTCTCTCCACCTTCAATACCACGACTTAGGTGCCCTTGAGCAAGGCATCGAACCCCCAACTGCTCCCCGGGCCCCGCAGCATAAATAGCTGCCCACTGCTCCGGGTGTGTGCTCACAGTGTGTGTGTGTGTTCACTGCTCTGTGTGTGTGCACTTCAGATGGGTTAAATGCAGAGCACAAATTCAGAGTATGGGTCACCATACTTGGCTGTTTTCACTTCACTTCGGCAATATGTACCTTTGTATGTCATGCCAATAAAGCAATTTGAATTGAATTGAGAGAGAGAGAGACCGAGAGAAAGCGAGCCGTTTTCAAACAACACGAGCTCTGTCTTGCTCTCTCTCCCTCGCGCATATTAATCAATTGACACGATGGTGTTGATGTTTAAATCATTTAAAATGAAATGCTCACCCCATTTGTTTGTAAGAAAAAATATTGCAATATATATCGCAGAAAAAAAAAATATCGCAATGTCATTTTTTCCCAATATCGTGCAGCCCTACTTGTTACACTTCATTTTAATGACGTGTTTGTACATGAAGATCAGCGCAGACAGCACACACACTGATAAGACGCTCGGGAGAAAACAAACACATAACTTCATAATCATACTTCGCGTTGTGATTCGGAGATGCTCGTTGGTCTAAATAAAGTTGGTAATGAACTCTCTTTTATGACCAAACGCTTTGGAAATCCCGCCTTGTACTCACCGAGATTAGAAAAGCAGTCATCAGTGAAATGTTGTGAACACAACAAGGATTTGTTGTACTGCTCTGGTATTGTGGTGAAAATGAATTTTAGCCATTGGTTCTTCTGATCTTCATTCTTTGGCAGTGAAAATAAAACAAACTTGCCTTTACAATTAAAAACACACTGTCTCCTCGACATGATGCTATCACACCAACCAGAGCGTCTGTGTGGGGGTGGGGCAGCTCAGAGTTTAGTTTCTCCCAAGACGGTAGGCGGAGATTATTATGCAAAGTGTTCCTAGTGACGTACATAGAGATGGGCAAAAGATTTGAAATCTATAACGACTCGTTTCAGCGATTCAGAGTCGACTCCTTACTTTAGAAGCCAATAACTTTATAAATCGTGTACTTTTTGGTTTAATTATTTGAACATTGTTTACACTGATGGACAGCTACATCATACACTGTAATACAGGTCATTTTTGATTTCCCATCTGTGTGGCTCTTTAACATATATTAAAGGCAGTACTAACTAACTAATAGCACCATTATAAGCACCATTATATAAAAGATATATGAATAATATACGGTTTGTTTCAGTAATGAGAATAGTACACACAGCTCTAAAAGAAGTTTTTAAATAATAATATTTTAAAATTTGTTTAAAGTTGAAATGACTATATATTGAAGGCAGTACAACTAATAATACAATTACGTAAAAAAAAAAAAAAAAAAAAAAAAAGATTATACCATTTGTTTTGCATTACAGTATCTAACAGAACTCTTACAGAACTCAAAAATCCTAAAACCAGTCCTTTAATTCTTTCAAATCTACTTCCTTATTCTTTTCTTTTGATTCCGAGGTATATGACCACCTAGATATGTCCTTCAGGTTCTGTGAGATCATCACTTAAGCAACTGTGCAAACTTGATTTCCCTAAAATAACCGGCTGACGCAGACTACAGAGAAACCTGACTGACACAGAGACCATTGATCTCCTAAAGGTCAGAAAAGCAGCACTATTGAGACGAGCTGAAGACCCTTCACCCTCATGACCTGCACACACACACACACACACACACACACACACACACACACACACACACACACGATAATCTGTTACATCAGCTCACTAAAGATAATTGAGCAAACATCATAAAACTGCAACATCTCTCCATAGCAACACGCAGCATGCAGCAAATGTCTGCCAGACACAAACGCACTTCAGCCTGTTTACCTCGGAGGAAAAGTCTGGAGGGGAGAGTCAAAATATAACCAGAAATCCCAAATAATATCTTTAGAACAATCTGGTGCCAAAATCCAGGACTGCCAGAGAATATTCACACACAAATCCGATGAAATATTACACAAATAGGGTAATTAAAGCCTGAAACTCTTCAAAATGTGTTTTCTATTTTAAGAAATAGTCAACAAGAGGAGGTGGTTTTATTTTCTGAGATTTGTATGAGATTTACAGTTTTTTGCGAGCCTGTTTCCCAATCTGGGATACAAATATTATTACCATTGATTTTTTTATTTATTTTTTACATAAAAGATCTAGGTCTACATCCTATTATTGTGTAGGCCTACTAGTTTTAATTAGAAAAAAGGTCATTACAAATATTCATATTATTCATCTGATGTTATTTTCGAGCAATGAACCTTTAACAGAATTTAATTAAAAAAATAAAATACATGAAGAAAAAAAAACATGAAAATGCCATCTAATGACTTAATTATTTTTTGCTGTGAAATAATAAATACAATAATAGAAAAATAAAAAAAAATAAATAGTGTTTAAAATAAAACAGTTAGTGAGTTTTATTTTCAAAAAATATTTTTTAATCACTATCTGATCTAATTACTTTGGTAAAATAATTAAATTGTTAAGCATAAATACTACAGCTGTAATTTGTGTGAAAATGAAAAAAATTTATCTTGTCATGCTATAAATATTTTACTAAGGTGTCAAAATTGTAAGAATTTTCTTTGTAATTCTTTTGAGAAAAAAAAAACGCATTAACAGGGTTGCATGCAAAATTTCACATAAAAAATAACTTTAATATTTAAACCAACTTTTCATTACTACAACATACTAAAGTAATTAAATAATTTTTATTGAAATAACTTTTTATTGGAGAAAAAAAAACATCAAATGCATGTAAACTTTTCATAGTCTTTTTATACATTTAAATTATTGTTTACCTTTTTTTTATGGGAACAAAAGGAATATTTTTCTCAAAAACACTAAAACATCTAAATCATGGCGTTTACAGAATTTCTACAAAAGTTTTACAAAAAAAGGCGCGCAAAACTGTGGTTCATTGAAATAAATTTGAATATTTAGACAACAAAATATGACTGATAAAAAAACTGATAAAAATTAACAAAATGATAGCCATATTGTAAAAAAAAAAATTAATGAATTATATCCCCCGTTTATGAATTAATTCCCATTATGCTCTATTAATCTCCATTGTTGCGCAGCACTCAGATCTGAATGAGGACAAGGTTACATTTTATTGTGTTGGTCAACATTCCCAAGGTCGGCTGTAAACAGATACAGCACTTGTTTGTGTGATCGTATGAGACCTCACGCGCCCGTCTGTTCACACGCTCCACAAACTTCCTCTTTCCCTCTCCATCAAACCTGCTCTTCCCCCGTACACCGTTCGGGGCGCGTCCTGCATCGGCTCGACTGAAAGCAGACACCCAGCCATCATTTAGGAGCCTGATTTATAGGGTGTCTCTACGGTGACGTCAGGTTTTAGGTTGCTGCCTGTTTACACCGCGCTCTGGGAATGAACACGGGGGGCTTTTGAGCTGCTGAAAAAAAGCTGGTCGATTGATGCTGACGAAATAAAGATGAACTCCTCATAAGTGCTGAAAAAGACAGAGAGTACCGAAACTGTACGGGAAATATCAGATCTGCGGTATGTACTGATCAACAAGTTCAATATTACACCAAGAGCTGCAGAGTCGAGGAAAACAAGCAAGAACTAGTGCATGAAGATCTAGAAAGATCTAGAGATAAACAACTGGCAGCGTGTCTGAAACTCGACGATGCGCTTATCATGCAAACCATCAACCAGAGCGCAGACGAGTGTCAAAGTAACAGCTCTGCATTCAAACGCACACCGACTGTCGTGCAAAACAACGAAACAGCACCTGACCACAGCCGAGAGGGTCAACCGACGCTACCAACTGCGGAAAATAGACCACGGCACATTTTTAAATAAAGTCTGAGAGGCTGTGTGCTGCTGAGGTGGAATAGATTCACAAAACAGCAGAAACAAACGCCTTATTATTCTTAGAAAATTGTGACTGCATTAAATAAATATTAAGGACATAGACTGTCATAAAAAATGTCCACTAGTCCGTGTGCTAAAATTTTCTTAAAATAAAATAAAATAAAAATTTGTAAAAAACTAAAAAAAAATCCTGAATCTACACTAGAATACAAAATAATACTAACATACAAATGACGACAAATTATTTTAGTTTTACATATATACTATATTTAGTTATAATTTAAAATCCGTTCCACTAAACTACTTTAATCATTATTATTTCTATGCATTTATTTATTTTTATTTAGATTTTGCTGAATGCATTGTTTAATTGAAACATTTAATGCATTTATTTTGTTCTTAAAATAAAGAAAAAAACTAAAAACAAATGAACCGAGCTAAATAAATACATTACAAGATAAATACTTAAATCTTTTTACAGTCAACACTGTGTAAACGTTTAGAAAATAAGTATATTTTCTTTACTTTCTCAAATATAGTATAACTCATAATTAGCAACAAACAGAATTTTTTTAACATAAAAAACATACATGAAAAAGTAACTAAACCCAAGTAAAAATAACGAAACAAAAGAAAACCCTAACGAGAAAACACTAGAAGACTGAACTTAATATCAATGATAGAATAAAAAACTTAGGAAAGAATGAGTGGAATTAAAAAGGTATTTTAGTTAAAAGACAAAAAAAGTTAAAATATATAATCCAAACAAAAACAAATGAATTAGAAAAGCAATAATAAACATGTATAACAATAACATCAACACTGTTCTGATAGAAGATACAGATTCTAGAATGTTTCTTGAAATAAAATAATTAATATTTTCATCTAGTTGTCAAGCAAGCATTTCTTGTTTTCATTTAGCTTAATTTGATATGTACTAAAATAACTAGCACTAAAACTCAAAATATATAAAAACTACAGACATTAAAAATATAAAAATGACAAAAACAACTAAATTGATAAATTTAAACAGAAAACACAATTCAAAACTGTCCTAAAACAACACTGGCCAATCGGCATCCAGGACGGTTTCTAACCACACATCTGATTCATTCTGCGAAGCTTCTTTGGGTAAAATCCAAAAGGTCATCTTTCCAAAAGCTCTCAAAAGATCTGGGCCAGCAGCTTGTGAGACACCAGAGCAGGGCCGTTAGTGAGTTTACACAAGAGCCCAGGGCCACACCAGAGAGACGAGGGGCCCGCCGAAGGTGCGCTGCAGATTAAAACCATTTCTCTTCCCCATCGGCACACATCGGCCGGATAAAAGAGGGACACTTAAGCTGTAACATGAGCCCTGCTATCCATGACGTAAGGCGAGCGGGACGGTTAGCGATCACACGCTTGAATGGATGTGCCAATAGCCTCTTCGGTGAACACAAACACACGCGGACAATGCCGCTGGAAATGTGACTTCCATAACAGGCCTGGAAATGAAGCTCGAGGGAGGAATCCTCAGCCTTCAACTGCCACTCCAGGATCCGGTTTCACACTCAAACCTTCGCGCTTCGGACTTATTCCACAAGAAAACGCATTAGCTGTGTGACGATCACAATAAACAAGATGTCAGGAACGACTATGGAGGCTACGATATCCTACTGTTTACATGATGAGATGCTTCCTTATTTTTAGCCTCACATTCCCAATGGAGAATTTAATACGCCGCTAGCAATAGTAACTAGCGCTTGGAAATGAGAGCATGATGGTTCTTACGCCAGATGTCAGGAAGATCACGGCCACTCGGAGAAGCCTTCGGAGATGCAGCTTAACTTCACTTGCCTTGGTTTCCACAAATTCAAATTCAAGTTTATGATGTAATGAAGTCTACCACTGCTGATTTTACTCTTTAATTGGAGTCTTACGAAGATTACGTCAACAATATTTAAAAAAAACAAACAAAAAGAAAAAAAACAAACAATAGTTTAATTCTCAGTACTGTAATGAAGTAATCAAATTTACCCTGTCTGGACAAGGTACATTTCGTAAAAAAATAAATGCATAAATTTAACGCGACCACAAATCTTATAACAAATACTACTATGAAGTGTACTAATTTCAGTTGACAACTAATAAAGAAAAAAGAAAAGAAAATCTGTATTATTTTTTTATATATATATATATATATATATATTGATTTTTCAGTAAAGCCGCGTTCAGACTGCACGATTTTAGCCCAGTTTTTGGCTCGCCGACAGGTTTTGAGAAATCGCCGACAAAATGCCCTAAATCACAGGCAAATCTGAGCTCGTTCACGCGGGTGACAATCACGCAGTGTGAATGAGCAAAGACGCGATCTGAGAGAATCGCCGACGAGTCGCCGATGCCCGTGAGATATTTGGCATGCTAAATATCTGGACCTGTTGCCGATTCAAAATCATGCTGTCTGACTGAAAATGACATCGGCAATGACCGACAGCCAATGAGAGAGCAAGATACAGAGCAGCGGGGAGTTCGGGGAGGAGTTAAAACCACAATATCAGCAAGTATGGCTTCATTTCAGAAAAAGGCTTTCTTCTCCGTCTATTTGGACCCATGAAATGGAAAATAAATGAGTATAAATTTAGCAGGAGCACCCGTGTCTGTTTGACGTTTCATCTGAGCTATCCCAGTCTCACGTGAAAACTCCGGTCTTGCACGTGTGATATCACGTTGTTTCCTTGTCACATCTCACTTGTGTTTAGTTGTGAAACATAGTTTGCGTGCCAGACAGAGTTGTCGGTGATTCCTCCTATTGTAAAGTCATGCAGTGTGAAACCTTCTGTCGCCGATCCATCGTGAAGTGTGAACACAGCAGTGACTGAATGCTGGCCAAGATAGTCATGCAGTGTGAAAAGAACAGTGACCCGACTACTTTGAAAATCGTGCAATCTGAACTCGGCTTAAGCTGAACTATAAAGTAGTCTAACTTTAAGAAAAAAAAAATTTAAATGGGGATAAAATGTGCTAAATTGTCATGAAAATATGAATGTACAAACAAAAGATATCGTAACAGTTCTAAAACGGTCTTACAAAATAAAACCTATTTATTTTTAAATGTAAAAAAAAAATAATAATAATAAAAAAAAAATTAGTCAAGCTATATCGTCACAAAATATCACATGTATAAAAATTTAAAATGGTCCTAGAATAGGCCTTATATTCTTGCTAAATAGAACTGATTAGTTTTTAAAATCCCCAAAAATTGATAAAATTTATTAAATTGTCAAAAATATCACAAATGCAATGCAATATTATATAAAAAGGTCCTAAAATAGGCTTAATTTTCTTGCAATATATATATATATATATATATATATATATATATATATATATATATATATATATATATACATACATATATATACATATATATACATATATATACATATATATACATACATATATATATATACATATATATACATATATACATATATATACATATATACATATATACATATATATATACATATATATATACACATATATATATATATACATATATATATATATATTCTCAATAATGCAATCTGAATAAGATACATTTTTGCAATTAATATTGGCAAAAATAGTATTACAAATACCAATATGATGTATACTAACTGTTGACTAGAACAATTCTTATTTTATTTTAAGTTTATACTAAAGGTTTATCTAAACTTTACCCACAGTATAACCTTGTATTAATGAAAATTTAGCATGAAAATGATAAATTGGAAGTAAAATGTAAAACATTTACCTTAAACATTAATCTTAATCTTACTTGTTAAATGTTAGCCTTATTTATTTCTAAATATGATGTATTATTTGTATTAGATGTATACCGTATAATTTGTATTAGATATAGATGTATACCGACTGACAGTCTTCAGAAAATGTATACATAAAATGAAGCAACAGCTTTAAAAGACATGCTGAGGTTCTGCCTCCCACAATGCAATGAGTCTATTTCCAAACATCTCCTTTAGTTTACATAAGCTATTACAGAGAAAGGTCTGTTTGCTTTGTGCAAAACTCTGACAGACTGAAACGCTGTCAAGTCATCCTTTAGTAGAATCACTGAAATATCATTCAAACCATACAAAAACCAATCACCGTTCCCCACAAAAGATGCAAAAAAACTGAGAGAACTGCAAAAAGACGTCCTCAAGCATTAGCTCGAGAACATCCTCATTTTCTGCATCATGCAAACGTGTCGTCAGCAGGAGCCAGGGAATGAACGGCTTTTTATTTAGGCTAGCTTTTGACCAGCAGAAAATGCTTTTAGCCTAAACACAGGAAAAAAACAGTCTAGGTCTAAAAAGGCTGAAGGATTCATCCGTCAGAAGGCCGGGTCGCTACAAACAAGACATGAATTCGGTCCAAAACACGCTGCTTTTTGAGCAAACAAATGCATGGCGAAACAAGGAGCGCATCAAATCTGGATAGCTGTGGGGTAATTACGCTCTCTCTGAAAGGCTTCTGCCCCCATTAACACTGAAGAGATGCTAGAACACATTTCCTGGTGCTTCTAAAAGCAGCGGCGAGGCCCGCGGGTCATCGGGGACGGTATGAGGTACGTTCCTCATAGCACGCCACTCCAAAACCAGATGGGAGCTGGCATCCTGACTATTTGGCTATTTCTCTCAAAGCCACAGCCTAGCCAGAGCAGGCAGCCACGTTTCTCACACGCCTGGAAGAGCTAGGCTTTCTCTAATAACCAACAACAAGGACTCAGTTCATTAGCCAGCTCTAGATCGCGACTTTTTTACTTTTAACTGAAAATTTGACACGCAAAACTAATATTCAAACTCTGTGAAACAAAGTTTAAGAATCTGAAACAAACGTGCCACATTATGAATTGTGCTCGGACTCATTTCAGAACGTCAGATTGCTTGAAATCGATCTAAAAATATACATATTTGTGTATTTTTACATAACATGCTGCCGACGTGCTAAAATCACTCCAAAACATTTTTGCCTCTAACAATATATTTTTATTAAAGTTACAGTCAGATGCCAAAGATTTAGACCGATCTGTAAAGTTAAGATGGTGTAGTAAAAAAAAGAAAAAAAAAAGGTAATTGTTTAGCTAACATGCAGAAAATCTGGATGGAATCACAAAATCAATTCATAAAAATGGAATTTACTGTAGAACACGAAATGTTCCAGAATGTGATTGTATACTCACCACTGTATAATATATTTGTATTAAAACATAAATCCAGAACAATTAAAGCAGATAATAATAGCATTAATAATAATAATAATAATAATAATAACAACAATAAAATAATACTAAATATAATAGTAAAAAAAATAAAGTTGTATTAAATTGTTTAGATATTGTTGATTATAAAAATATAATTATACCATTAAATAAAAATCAAGAATTTATTTTATTTTATTGAGAAATAAATTAAACTTGGGCAAATTTTTTGGTCAACTTTCAATAAATAATTGTTAAATTGTGTAGGTCTCATGGATTTTATTAATACGACATGCTTTTTGTTACAACTTTTTTTTTAATCATTAAAATAAATTACAGAAAAATTAAAAGGCAAACCCCAAATTATTATTTTTGTTTTTTTGAAAAGTATTGTACAAATGTATAAATTATTCAACTAACAAAGTTCTATTAATTGGATCTTTGGGATTATAAATATTTAACTATACCACTTAATTAAACCAACCCAGAATTGTGGAAAAAAACTGATCCCACAGGGCGCTAAAAATGTCATTTTTGTTCAACTTTTCAGGAATGGTCCTTAAATCATAAGGGGTCCTAGTGGTTTTAATTACTCAGACATGCTTTTTGATTACTAAAATGTTATTCAACCATTAAGACGGGATCCAAAAAAAAAAAAAAAAAAAAAAAAAAAAAAGGAGTTTGGTAAATAGTAAACACATTTTATAGAGCCTGGGTAACTGCATAACATCCTAAAATATGTCTGGGGAATGTTGTTGTTAGCACGCTAAACGTTGCGTCTCTTAATTCAAACCTTTGGTAGCAGATCCATCGCTTTCAACAAATTTTCAAGGCAATTACTGTCAGACTTTAGAAATATTTCAGCGATTCATCAGCAGTAATGACTTCGCTCATTGCAGCACATCAAACCATGCGTATTGTATTGATTAAACACGTTATGCTGTGTTTGAACACACAAACGTGCTTTGCGTCGACGCTTCATAAGAAACACATTTCTACAAGCTGCAGCACATTTTATAGCGCTGCACATGAACCTCTTACGAGGACAAATGCAACTCACGCTACACAGCGTAGTTTGTGTAGTGGGGCAAGAGAGAATAAAGGATTATTGCGATGTTTTGCTACGTCTAGCGCTAAGCTCCTGTGCAAAACATGCGATCCTATCAGCATTTGCTGCAAACGTGGTAGCAACACAGCATCTTAAAAGCAGCTGTGAAGAGCCGGAGAGACAAAAGGCGATATTGATGAGTTCCTGCCGGGCGCAGTGTGTTTGGGTGAGAGCGTGCCAGATGAATATGGCCATTGCAGTGGCGCCCCTCCCTCGCAGCCGGCGCTGGAATCAGTCCACACAGTCACCGCAGGGAGAGGAGCGGCCCGCCGGCTGCAGGGAAGCACAGGTCACTTTAATGGGCTGTTTGTCTGTTCTGGAGACCACCGGCTCAGACTGACTGCTGCCGGGTAAGACCACGTCTACCCGTGAACCCACACGCTCTGTCAGACTCTGTGGCTCATCGCCGAGCAGCTTCGGGAGGCGTGTGTTTATCAGGGGCGAGAGACGACTCCAGTGAACCCGGAGTCGAACAAAATCGAACAAAGCTGACTTCAGGGTTTAAAGAGTAAAGAATTCAATAAAACCAATCTGGACAGAATAGACAAGTACAGCAGAGCCAAACTGAACAGAAAAGAAGCAAACAGGAAAAAAAAGCAAAACCAAACCCAAGAGAATCAAAGAACATGAGACATAAACAAACAACGCCAAAAGGAAACAAACAGAATAAAAATGAAAGGAATGAAGAAGAAGAAAAAAAAAATCAGAGGAGAACCAGAAAGAACAGAATCAAACAGACAAGCAGAACTGGAATTAACCAAGTAGAAATCAAATCAAAAACACAATTAAATAAATAAACAGACCCAACTGAATAGAATCAGGCAGAACCAAATCATATCTGGATATTATATATATTAAAAAACTGATTTATAATCAAACAGAAGTGAATCCAAAAGAAACTGAATCAAACAGAAACAAATAGAATAAAATAAAATAAAAGAAATAGAATCCAACAGGCACAAACAGAACTGGAAAGAACAAGATAAAAATCAAATCCAAAATACACCGAACTAAATGAATAGAATAAGGAAGAATTTAATAGAACCAAATATCAAAATACTTGGATTTTTTTTTTTAAAAGAAACTAACAGAAATTACTTGGGCAAACTAAATAATAAAAATAAATGTAAAAAAAAAAAAAAAAAAAAAACTGAAAAGAAGAAAAAAACTGAAAAGATATAGAAACAAAAATAAAATCAAAATAATCAAAATTAAAAAAGACAGAACAGAATACAAAAGACACCAACAGAACTGGAATTACCCAAATAGAACTAAACCAAACAGAACAATATCAAACAAACACCAAGAGAACCAAATGAATAGAATCAAGAACAGCCAAACCGAACTGCAAAGTATTTGGAATTATCTTCAAGGAAACAGAACCGGACAGAACAGAATCCAAAAGAAACCGAATCAATTAGAGACAAACAGAATTTCATTGAATGGAATCAAACCGTCAAAACCGAAGGAACCAAATAGATTGAACAGAACAGAATGAATCTTAAACTTATAGAGCCAACCAAAATAAATGAAATAAAAAATCAAAATCAATAAATAAATATTTTATAAAATTAAAATTAATTTAAAAAAAAATCACCTTCAAAATAAACAAAACAGAAGCTCATCTCCAAGTGTAGATTTCAAATATGATTTATTTTGCGGCATTATCCTTCAGCACAAACCTCTCCACTGCAGACTATTTCATAGCATGAAGGAGCCCCTTCATAAACAACATCCAACATTCAAGCATTTGTGAATATTAGAGCATGTACCTGCAGCATTACACGGCAATGAAATATCAATTCATTACACTCATCTAGCAGCTCAACTAATATTTCCACTATTTGTTTTTCCGTTAGACTGCCCTGGACACCAAACAGTTTTCGATTTTCAAACACACGTGAGCATGTTGGTTTTTCCGTTCTGGATATCCTTAACCCAAGCAAGGCGGGACACGTACAGAACCTACAAACCTCAATGGACCTAACAGATCCCAAACCCAAGTCTGAATGGACCAAATGGTGCATATTTGGATTTATTTACCGACAAAGAAGCATTTGCTTCACAATAAACGCCCAGTTTATAGAACATCTCTGCAATGGATGGCAGATTCGTATGTGACGCCACCTTCTAAGCGTCCCGCCGTCTACACGGTCTCTCATGGGTAGTTAGGCACTTGACGGACAGCTCAAAGTTTGCTGCTTTTAAACGTGTAACATGGCAAGCGAAAAGGGAGAAAGAGACTAAGCAAAGCAAATAAATAAAGCTGTGCCGACTGTGCTTTACTTTATTAACAATAGATACTCTGTTTCCTTCGCCACTCTAGTAAACCACGGTTAATTTCTCGCCCTGGTTGGCTGCCAAGTGCAGTATGAGCCGTCGCCTCGGCGCTTGGCTCGCTGCAGAGTCTGGACACATTTCTGAAGTTTTCCTCTCACGGTTGAAGCTTCTGACACAATGAAAGCCTAAAACATTGGGAGAAAGATTGCGTCACGAAACGGCTCTGTCTAAAATGATGCATTATGGGCGCGAACAGGTGATGAAAGGCTGAATATAAAGATATAAACATTACGAGAATTAACTAACAAAACAGTTAAGCCATGGCGACCAAATATCACGTTCATCGCGTCTGGCTGGATCAACAAATTAAGATGTATTTGAGATGTCTGTTTCAAAAGAAGAAAATTTTTTAATGAGCTCATATTTCTGTCCAAACCTGCGCAGTGTGTATATATATATATATTTAAAAAATGTTTTCGAAGTTGGATTAAAATGAATATTAGAGTATGATTTCAGTTTTTCTACGGCAAAATTTCAAGTTTGATTTAAAGTACTTGGTGTTTCTTTGTAATTAATTTGTTAATTTTACGTGCAATTTTAAGTTTAATTGCAGCAATCATTTTTTAATCTATCAATTCAAAACAGTGTTCGAAAAGTGTACTTTTTTAATTTGCTAAATATTATAATTTAATTAATTACTAGCGTTTGTCAAGATGACTTTTAAGTGAGAATTTGATTATTTTGAATTGTACTGTATCATGGTTTACGTAGAAAAATTAAGTAGTACAACTGTTTTCAAAACTGATAATATTAAATGTTTCTGAAGCCGCTAATTATCATATTGGCATGATTTTTGAAGGATCATGTGGCACTTAAGGCTAGATTTATGATGCTGAAAATTCAGCTTTGCATCACAGAAATAAAATTACATTTTAAAATGCATTCAAACAGAAAAGTTATTTTCACTTGTGATCATGTTTCACAATGTATTTTTGATCAAATCAATCCTTGGGACATCTTTCAGAAACTTGTTTTTAATTTTAATTGTTTCAAATTTTGACTGTTAGTTTCTTATTTTGTGTTGACTTTGAAACCGTAGTCTCAGTACAATCAAAAAGCTACATGAAGAGAAACCAAGTTTACCGACCAAACATTATTTATGCATAACTGGACTGGTGGAAAACAAGCAGGCGTTGTAGGTGAATGAGTTTGTGTTCACACTTACAAAGCGTCCAGGGCCGGATTATTGTAGCCGCTCATTGTTTGTACGTGTTATCCAGGCAGGGACGGCTGCAAATACGTGTTGTATGAGGGGAAAAACAAAACGGTGAATGACAGTGAACTCTCTCACCTCCCTTTAAATGAGAAAAACTCTGGGACGACGTGCTGCCTGACAGCAGCGCTCGGGCACCAGGCCATAAACTCACAAAGACGGCCTCGGGTGGGGAATGCGGCCCAGTGACGGGAATGTTCACTTCTGTAACGTGGTCTATGGAATTAGAGGCAGAACAGAACTAAATATAAAGCAAATAACCTCTGATTTCTCATTTCCCGCCTCTACGAGAAGAATTAAACAGGTGGAGCGATCCAGTATAAAGACTCTAAACTCACTCCAGTTAGAGAGCAAAGACCGACGCTTCCACATGAGATTACGAGAGCAACTCAAACTTGGACGGCGTCCCGCTAGAGCGTGATCTAATTCTTCATCTGCAGCAATGTCTCCTAATGCGGTCAGGCTCAAGGCAATGAGATTTCAAGCTGAGAACAGAGCAGAGCGTAATACGACAGTTCATTTCAGGTCAAATTACTGGACGGGATTGGACTGGGACTCTTCTGAAGACTTTAGACGTTCAAAGTCTAAATCAAACCAAACACTCTCCATTAGTTTTCACTCTTAACCTACTTGCTAAAAGCCTCCAAAACCCAAAGGCATGATTAAACGGCTGCAACCTTTTCCATAACATGCAATATTTCTGTATCAAGACTCAAAAGATAGGAGGAAAAACTTTAGCGAAGACAAAAATGTGCATCTAATGAATAATATACAAGTTCAAAACATTAGGAAAGTAAATGCAGTCAATTCTGAATTCAATTATGCCTATAATTAGATAAAGCCTGTATTTATCAAGAAAACACTTCTAAAGCAAACTATAGTACTTCCTCCTAATGCCTGCTAACTTTTGTTTTGCTGCACGTACAATTGATGCAATTAAGTTACAATTTTAGCAACTTCTAAATCTAAATTGAGAAATTTCAACATTTATACACCTTTTTTTTTTCCTCTCACACTTTTAAAAATAACATCAAATTGAGGGTTTTCTCAAGACTGGTTGGCAAAAAAACAAAGAACTGCTTCTGACAGTCCATAATCCATAATAACACTTATTCCAGTGAAAAAGTGCATCCTCTGTTGTCCTTTCAGATCAAAATCTACTTTGTAAACAGTGTTTGAGCTGAGCATATTTCTCTCCTGATTCAGACAAGAGAACTTTTTTCACATGACAAGATTGTAATTGATGGACTGAAGTCATATGGTTTACTTGTGGATTATTATCATGTTTTTATCAGCTGTTTGGACTCTCATTCTGACGGCACCCATTCACCTCAATGGATCTATTGGTGAGCAAGTGATGTAACGCTACATTTCCCGAAATCTGTTTCCATTAAGAAACAAACTCATCTACATCTTGAATAGCCTGAGGGTGAGTCAATTTTAGGCAAATGTTTGTTTTGGTGAACTGTTCCCCTAAAAGCTCGTTTTCATTCATTACTTCACAGTGTTTTCCTCCTGAGCTAACTGATAGTATTTACTTGCAGTGAGCAAGGCGAGAAAATCCTAATTTCATTTACCCGCAAAGTAAAACAAATTAATGTCACCCCTTAACCTTGTTGAAAGGTTTATTGGCAGAATAAAGATGAGTATCGCTCACATTTACGGCTGTGTAATTGAGGGAACAGCCGCGTGTTTCACCGCACACATCGAGATATGCCGCTCAGTGCAGAAAAAAGGAGCCTGTCTTCACCTATTAAATTATTTTATATAATACTTCCTCTAAAAACAGCACTAACCGCTGAAGAAAAACAAAGGCTCCTGTAGCTCAGCTTTCAAAATACATCATTTAGCTTTGATATTTAAGCCATTTATATTTCAGTTATTTATGACTGTTTAAAAGGCGACATTTAGTTAACATTGACTTTTCATTTCTTAAAGGAACAGTTCACCCAAAATGACATTTTTCTGAAAATGTTCACACGTAGATGAGTTGGATCCAATGGATCACCAATGGATCCTCTGCAGTGAATTGCAGCATTGTGGGCATTTTTGGTAAGTATTATTGATAGATGACTAATGCCAATAAATGGAGCTTTATTGTAAAAAGTGTTACCAAATGGTTTATTCCAGTTTCTATTAAATGCAACAATGGAATGCTGCCGCAAAAAAAAAGCAAAAGGCTTCAAAACAAACCACAGAACTTCAAGTTTGATTTCTCCCTTGGGATCCGATTAAAAATTAAGGTCAAAAGAACCCGATTTCAGCAATATGACAGCTCTCAAAATACATGTTAAGCCATCAGGTAGCGTAACAGAGCTGCCAAAATTCTCTAAAGCCCACGAATGCTGGAGACAAGCTGTCTTTCCACCCTCTCGTATGTGCTGAAAGGGCCCCAACTCAACGCTTGCTGATCCCCGCATTACTAGCATGGTTTGACAGAGACATTATGGCATGAGATCATTGACAGATAAAGCCGGACGGATACAAACAGCAACCGGCTCATCAGGTCAGATTTTTCAGGCGTGTTGTAAGAGGCACTGACCTCATTCGTGACCCACGACCCAACACGGAGAACGGTGTCAATACAAGAAACAAGCTGCCATGAATCTTTAGTCAATGAATATTGAGCAGAGGCGGGACTATGTACAGACTGAACGAGTCAGTCGAATACTTTGATGGAGATGATGGCCTCTGAGAGCTGGAATAAGGGCAGGTTACTCGGGTCATGTCCTGGAACATCTTGACACGGTAAAGTGAGGATGTAGAGTTAAAACTGATGTGTTTGTAATAAGATCACAAACTCAAAGAGTGGTTTAAAATGGTCTAATCTGCATAAAATAATAATAATAAACTTAATTTTCCTTGATTTCTCAGCAAGTTAAAACTCAATATGAAGTTTTATAATCAATATCAAAAAGTCAAAAATGTAGCTTGTTCATTAAATAAGTGTTAGCTTATCTTTGTATAAAAAGATACAGTTGTGCATGAAAAAGTGATTAAACAATAGAAACCATGATTAAAGACACGTTCACACCAAAAAACGATAACTATATAGACTTCCACACTAATGCAAAATAATGTTGGGTTTATTATAATCACGCACTGCAGTTTTGTCATCTGTCACTTTAAATTCTCAAGCTCTTTAAAGCAGGATGGATCTGATTGGCTGTCAGAGTTTGCGTCAGTCATCAGTTAGAAAACGTTGTTCTGAGAGCGATTCCAATTATGTCGTTTTTCTGTCGTTATTTTTTCAGTTTGATGTGAACTCTGCTGTTTTCGAAAAAAACAATTCAAACTTTAACGTTATAGTTATTGTCCTTCTTGTGCTGCTTTTTGCAATTTTATTTGAAAGGTATTGTAGATGAGGGGTTTTTATCCACAAAAATAAACACCAACTTCTAAAACATACAAAGTTTACAAAAGGAACAACGATTGTTGGAACAAAAAAAGTTTTGCAAGTTAAAGGAAGTTTTTATCGTTACTCTGTGCCATCATAGTTATAGTTGCGATGTGGACAATGCTATTCTTTTAATATTAAGAAACCGATTTTTAAAACTACATCGTTCAAGTTATCATCCTTTATGTAGTTTTATTTTTTTGCAGTTTAGGGTTTTTGTTTTTAAGGAAAATAAACAACAATTGTGCTTTTCAAAACATGAAACAGCGATTGTTACTTGGCACTGTTTCTTTCGCAAAACTGCAATTGCGTTTTATCTTTCATTAAACTACTGTGTGAAACACTACTTTTTTTTTTTATGAAAAATGCAACATCTGTGTATTCTTTTCATATTAAATGATTCATGAAATTTCCTTTATACACATAGATTCAAGCATTTTAATAGTTAATATAATGTAAAAAATAATGCATCCATTTTATGCATATATTCAAAGTTTCATAGTTCTTATTATAAAAATAAGTTTTGTAGAATGAACTTCTTCCTTAAACATCTCTGGTCTTACTGTGGATAAACCATTACTTTATTATATTAAACAATGTTTACTTTCATATTCAGTCATCAAAACATAACTTTCGCATACAAATTTACATTTCCACTGGCAAACAATGAAAAAATAGGTCAAACACTAAAATCTGATTGGATGAGCCACAGTCAAAGTCATTGTAAAATTAACATTTTTAATAAACACATTTTCTAACCTTTTATGCATGTATTCAAAAAAAATTTCCTTGTATGTAACTGTAGGACAAATAATTTTTTTAAATGTGAACCTCCGAGAAAATGGCCACACACCAATGAACAGAAGCCTGCGAAAATGCTCCGGTTTCCTGGGAAAAGCCCACCCTGGAAATTCGGAGAGCTGAACATAGAGCTCACATGCTACATGGCAAATGTTCAGATACATGACCTGGAAGACAAGAGGTCAGCAGGCAGCAGACACCGAAATGAGTCCCGAAACCCTCAACGGCAAGAGCACCTACAGGGTGGGCCACTTCAAAGACATTCCACACGCTTGGAATTCTGGGAGACATACCAAGGCAAACTACAGAGTGTCAGAGGATCCCAAACAGGTCCATGGAGTCAGGGAGGCAAACAGTAATGTTAAAACTATTCCAGCGTATTTTGACGTCCTA
This sequence comes from Carassius auratus, assembly GCF_003368295.1. Classification (NCBI taxonomy): domain Eukaryota; kingdom Metazoa; phylum Chordata; class Actinopteri; order Cypriniformes; family Cyprinidae; genus Carassius; species Carassius auratus. Next base: position 27,841,123 of record NC_039264.1, on the reverse strand, counting down.
ATCTTTGAGACTGCAACCAGGGAAGTTTTCCAAAAGTGCAACAGTGAAAAAAGATGAACTCATATTTGGAACCAATCTTGGACAAACTGTTTCAAATAGAGCAAAACATTCAAAAATGGCTCATTTTGCCAAGTTTCTTTACATGAAAAACAAACAGATTGCATGAACATTTATCAAGTTTCTGATCGAGAAACCACACCACCTGCAAACACCTCATGTTTTCCCAATCTACATTACAAATGGCTCGCTGGGATGCAACGGTTACCTATAATAAGGAAGATCTAATTATCTCCAGCGCATTATTTATAACACCGTGTTACTATTGCAGGCATCAGTCCAGCACTTTCTTGAGACAGCAGCTCTACTAAACATTAACAGCCCGCTATTGTAAGTGTGCCCATAAAAGTGCCTGTCCTAAATTTAAAATGATATTCAGAAATGGAAAAGCCGAAGGGGTTTAGATACAGTGATAAATTTCACAGTAATAAAGCATCTAAACGTGTGCTGAAGCCACTTTATTTAACATGTAGTTAATGATTAATACTTTGTTAGCTAAAAAATAAAGCAATTTAGCACAAACCTGTAAACACTTAATTATATACACAAACACATACACAAGCGTGTATGTACGCATACACTCAAAAATTTACCCGTGTCATCATTTACGTCAAATTCTTAAATCCAGTTAGAATAATTAGACCATGTATGGTAGTTACCATTCAAATGAAATCACTATCAACAAACTCCAAACTTGTCTCAGGAACAACTGAAGCTGCATAGAAAGTGCCATTTAGACGTATTTAAACAGACTGTTTAATGACGATAAGAGGTTCCATAAAAGCATTTACACAGTAAAAATGCAAATGCATAATGTTAAAAGATTAATGTTTTACGTTTTTATCGTATGCAGTAAATGTGAAATGTTGGAGAAATGCAATGGTAGTTTTAAGTATAAATGCAAACCACCAGTAGGTGGCTTCAGGAGTGAGTCACTGATTCAACCAATTCCTTCAAACAGCTGATTCATTCAGTAAATAAAGCAAGTGACTGTCTTTATGAATGGCTCACTGAATCACTAAATCATTCACGGATTCAATAAAAAATGCTGATTCGTTCAGTAATGAAACACACCGCTGTGTGTTGCTCGGAGATACGCGACTGTACTGCTTTGGCTTTGCTAAGAACTATTTTCATTTATAAAAATAATCAATAATGTGTCTAAAATGTAAGTCAGTTAACTGTTTATTGAACTACTGTTGTAGGCAACAAAATCAATGTCTCATTTGCAATAGTGCTGGTATTAGGTCACGTGATATGACCAAATGTTATATAAACTATTTAAATAATAATAATAATAATAATAATAATGATAACAATAATAATAATAATAACAATAATATATATATATATATATATATATATATATATATATATATATATATATATATATATATATATATATACACACACACACACATACATACACACACACACTTAAAAACATGTAATATATACATGCACATTTAAAAAATAAAAGATAGGGATATGACTTAATACAGATACCTCCAGTTAGAGCAAGACATGTTAATAACTAACATGAATAATATAAAAAATATTTTAAAAAAGCATACTGATAAAATATACACAAACCACGGTTCTGTTAATAATAATAATAATATTATATTAGATGAAATAATTATTAAGAAGGAGTGATTTATATTATCATTGCTATACATCTCTTATGAAAATTAAGTTTTTTTTTTTGGCGTATTGATTCTATTATAAATCTGTTTTACTACGAATACCATGGTTAAACTATGGTTAGTGTAGCAAAACCAGGGTTAATTTTTGGTTACCGTGCTTTAACTATAGTAAATCGTTTATTTATTTATTTTGAATTTGTAGTAGAACCATGGTACATTTCCGTAAGCGATAATTAAACGTTAATATAAAATGATCCACAGACACCGAGCTCCAAATATATAATTGCAAACGCAACATTCTTTTCCTTCTCATTGGGAATTCCACAGTTGCTATCAAACAGAAGTCGACCTGGGAGGAGACCCAGTGTAGGCTAATCCCACACTTATGGGATCTGGGAATCTTCTTAGGGCCTGTTTACACGCTTCCAGATCGAACGTGAAGAACGTGCGTGCGCGCGGCTCCGCGACAATCCAGGCGTGCGTGGTGCTCTCGCGAATCCCGCCGAGTCCAGTCACGAGCGCTAATCTGGCCTAGAACGCCAGGCCCGAGGAACGGCCCATTTTTAGCGGAAGCGGGGGGCGGGAAGACATATAAAAACACAAGTTTGGCTACAAAACAATACGTTTTCATTCCACGAATGATGTGAATGGATCCTTTATGAAATATTTCACACATTAAATATGTTTCCGAATGATCAGATTTCAACACACAAGCCATTTTAAAACAACCAAATAAGTGCGACATCCCTCGCCAACTCATGTCGGAGCGGCCGAAGTCTACATGGAGTGAATTCCACAAATCCTATCAGTTGTAAACTATAATATTACACACAGCACATCAATATTTTGCGAATTAAAACGTTAAAGTGTGTCACGGCTTACTTTCTCCATGTAGAGGTCCGCAGAGGCACACGATGTAGGCGAAAGTGACCAAAACAACCGCAGATGTGTCCAGCCGCATTATGCCTCGCGACACGTTTTAGTTTTCTTGGAAAATTAAATCCACCTCTGGTGTGTCCAAAACAAAATGGTTGTTGAGCAATAAAATACAAATAAAACCTTAATTAGCTTATATCCAGGTCAAAAAATGTCGGGGACAACTTAAATGAGACCCCCCAAGAAGGGGACCCAGGGGTCCAGCGTGCTTCAGTTGAAAATAATGTTCAATTAAAGTTGTTGCATACACAGCGTGAGCATTACACAACACGATCTTGCGCCCTAGTAAAAAATAAATGGATAAAAATCATTTTGAACTATTCCTCGGGTTCATATTTGCTTTCAGTAGATCAAGCATGAAACACGTCCATGCATCTCTTCCGTGGAATCAGTCCCACACTTCTAGGAATGAGGTACCCTTAAGGGTGCAGTGCATTGCAACTTTTTCATAACCCGATTTAGCTTGAAAATGTATGTTATGTTAATAATAATAACAGCAAAAATAAGGTACCCCAGGTTGCTTTAAAAACATAAATATTCCAAAAAGAGTCCCGATGTCAAAAAATCCCGAATTTTAACATCTCTGAGGAAAGAAGCAGGAAACAGGCGTTATTCCACAGGTCGTCTCATGCACTGCCAAATGTTTCTATTATAAAAAAAAATGGGCATCTCCATATACACATGCTTGCACACACACACAAAAAATATTGTTTTGCTCCTTTGCTGACAAAAAAGCCACCGTCCCTGATATTAAACATCCACACACGTCTGTGTATATTCAAAGCGTTTAGACTTCCGATAAAAAATTTAAAAAAAGAATCTGGATGTCCCCCTTAAGCCTTTGCTTCCAGCACAATGCTCCAGAAGTGTGTGCGCGAGCGAGCGTATGCGCGTCACGGCCGCGTTGCGTTTTAATCTTCCACGTTAATCAAAAGAGCAGCGTCCAACGCGTGCGCGGTTTGCCCATAAATCCACTCAAATCCGTGCACGAGACCCTGGTGTGCGGTTTCGATGAACTCATTGGCGTGGGAATGGGCTGAAAGTGGGAAAAACTTCTCTGGTGTTGTCGGCGGTATGGTTTTCCCCCTCTCGTCTCTCCCTGTGTACCTCCACCAGTAAACAAGTACTGCTAGTCAGCTGGGGCAGAGCGGCGGCCACGCGCAAAACACGGAGCGGAGCCGAGTGGAGCAGAGACTGTGACGCGCACGTAAAGAGAACGCAGGAGTCGTGAAGTAAATATAACGACGCCTGTCCATTGTACTCGAGGGTTAACGTTAAAAATATAGACGGAAGTTAAAACGGAGAATTTTGGTGGTTGGAATACGAATCACCGTGCAATAATTTACACGTGCAATTTTCAGCTGTATTTGTATTTATTTAGCATTTTATATTATGTGAATTTAATTATTACAAAATAAAATTAAAAATATATTTTTGATTGTTTCTGTTGTCCTAATTTGTAAGTCGCTTTGGATAAAAGCGTCTGCTAAATGACTAAATGTAAATGTATTTATTGTTAGTTAATCAAAAGTATGCACAACATTTTAAATATTTTTTTGTTGTTGTTTAATTATATTATATTATATTATATTATATTATATTATATTATATTATATTATATTACATTATATATACATTGTACTTAGGTCTGAACAATTAAAACAGAACTTTGTTGGTTGGAATCTAAATCCATGCATTATTTCATTATATTAATTGATTTATGAATAAAAATATATGCTATTTATTATTAGTTGACAAATTAAATGGGCAACTTTTTAATGTTATTTTTGTTTAAAAAGTATTATATTATTGTCTTTCCATTGCATTTAAGACTTTACATTAAGACTATTCACTTTGATGCTTACAGTATGAATTAATGCAATATTTTACATGTAAAAATGATAAATAAGTAATTTAGTATTTGTAATAATATGCAATTTGATTTACATTATGCATTTAATATTAGTCGGCAAATAATTTGGAAAACTTTTTAAAAATGTTTGGGTTTAAAATTTATATTATATTATATTATATTATATTATATTATATTATATTATATTATATTATATTATATTATATTATATTATAGCCTACCTTTCCATTGTATTTAAGGCTTAACATTAAAACTGAGAATTTGGAAATTGAATCCATGCTATATTTTACATGTAAAAATTAAAATTTTAGCTCTTTTAATTATATGTAATTTAAATTTAAATATGCATTTATTGTTTACAAAATGAGAACATTGACAATGACGTTTACACAGTTTGATTGTTTTAGTGTAAAAAGTATACTTATTATATTGTATGTCATATTAAATTTCTTAATATATAGCCCAAGCTTGATGAGATGCTTGAACTGCAAAATGTGAAACTGAAATGTAAATTGTTTGTACATGATGACTTTTAATGTACTAACAAATGTGCATTGAAGGCAATGATTTGCCATTGATCGCTCCTAAAGTCAGTGTTGCACAAAGGTGTCTACTTAATGTAATTGGACAATTTAATCTGTGAAAGCACACCGGAGCAGAACATCTCGCTTGCTTTAAAGCTGTGATTAATCTATCGGTTATACAAGAGCTCATACAGTGACAGTTCCAGCATCAGTAATCCAAAATGATTTCTGTGATCAGATTACTGCCGCCCCCCTTTATCAACCCAGCCACACACACACCTGTCAGCCGCTGAACGCACATGTCATTTCCTGTGCAAAATGTAAATACATTTAAATAAATGAGTGTGTATGGATAGATAAGTACAGATGAGAAGGAAAACTACTATTGATTTACATGACCGCACCTGCACAGAGATGTTAAACCATAATTAACCAAACAAAACACACAAGCAAATGTCAAATGACTATTATTAAACATTGATGGAGCAAATATTGATTTGCCATTTCATCACTAACACGCCTTTGTCAATAATGAGAGATTTCTGCCGGTGGGATATTGACATTGTATTAGAAGAATGAATGGATCTGATGATGTCCACTTGACACAGGAATGTTTGATTAGACACTCCTGAAGTATTAGTTATTTTTTATCAAGTGAGCTTTTTTTTTTTTAAGATTCTTTGGTCAGTTATAGCGCCTTAAAGGAATATTTCATCCAAAAATTTTAGTTTGCTGAAAATCTACTCGTCCTCGGGCCATCTAAGATGTAGAAGGTTTTTTTTTTCTTCATCAGGACCAATTTGGAAAAATTTAGCATCACTTTCTCACCAGTGGATCCTTTGCAGTGAATGGGTGCCGTCAGAATGAGAGTCCAAACAGATGATAAAAACATCACAATAATCCACAAGTAAATTTATAAAAACATAAATATATTTTAAACTTGCCTTTGGATAAAATACAAGTCCATAAACCATACAGTGTAAAATTCATCCTCCTGTTGTCATCTTACATCAAAATCTGATGATATTTGTGTTTAGAATATTTTGGATCATTTTTACATGTTAACGGCGTTTAATCTGCACATATTTCTCTATTGATTCAGACGAGATGGCTTTTTCTGTGGAGAAAGCAATATTATGGATAGAGGACTTGCATTTTAGCTGGAAGCGGTGACTACGTTTACATGCAGCCAATAACCCGTTCAAAACCGGAATATTAGCAATAACCCGGTCGCGCACGGCCATGTAAACACCGGCAAAAACCTGGATATGCTCATATCCCGGTTTTTAAAAACCGGAATATTTGTTCTTGTAAACGTGTTTTGGCATATCCCCATCAAAATGTGTGTTCTGCACATGTTCTATTCGCAAGGAATCTTGGTCTTTTGAGTAGAGACGGCGCATAAAATACAGGAAGAAGAATCGGAAATGAGGCATATTGCGTCTTAATGTTGTCTGTACGTCCAGACGCTAACCGTGCGTCGCCGTTTACATCGGGATATTGGCGACTAATTACACATTCCATGTACACAAGAGTAACTCTCTCTGCTCACGCATGTAAACGGGTTATCCCGAATGTTTCAGAAACCCGAGTAGTGACCTTAACCCGACCATAACCCGAATTTTAACTGCTTGTAAACGTAGTCAATGAAGTTAAAAGCATGTTAATGATGGATTTGTTTCTTACAAAAATGCAGCTCCTCGCTTCTCAGGATCTTAATTAATGGGCTGGAGTGGTGTGGATTTTTGTGATGTTTTTATCAGCTGTTTGGACTCTCATTCTGACGGCACCCATTCACCACAAATGATCCACTGGTGACCAAGTGATGTAATGCTACATTTCTCCAGATCTGTTCTCAAGACGTAACAAACTCATCTACATCTTAAGGCCTGAGGGTGAGTACATGTTCAACAATTTATTTTTTTTATTTTTGGGGGAGGTGGGGTGAACTATTCCTATAAGACAACCTCTGATCAGTTTGCGGTCTACGTGGGAATAACAAAGATGTTTGCACACATTTAGAAGTCATGATGATTTTAAAAGATTAGCAAACAGCTGTTGCCAATATAGAAACACAGCTGCTGGTTTTTTGCGGCTTGATTCATGAGGAGCTGTGTATATAAATATAAACATGTTGGCAGCACATGTCAGCGGGTTTTAGCAACTCATTTCAGTTTTCTATATCTGCATGGTGTCTATCTATCTATACTTCCTCTAAACATTACCATAAACCAAATGGTCTCAAGATACACCTTGATGAGATGACTACACTTGGCCACCTCAGTCTCAAAACATGATGAGGTTATTTACCACAACACCAGGGATGGAAGACTGAGAAACCAGGTAACCGAACAGCTTCCTGAACAACTTCCTGAGTGTTGCTCACCATTAGTGTTTACAGAAGGGCAGATCCCCCATACCACCCATCCTGGAGGACCGACGGCGTAATTATACCGGCTCCTTCTGCGAGGAGCAGCCGAGGATCAAAGCAGAGGAGCGTTTCCCACACTGCTCTTCCTGCTGGGGCATGTTGCAACAACTCTGTTTAAAACAAGCCCTCTGCCCCCCGCACACCACAGTGCTGTCTTTACTCATTCACCGACTTCAAAACTTTACATAAACCCCACATAAAAAAAAGTCTCGACTCCATACATGACTCATAAGCGAGTTGTGAAATATGCACACAAAATTGTCTTTTTTTTCATTTGTTGGACACATTTGACCTTCATTTCTTCAAGTGGAACAAAACCTTTGACGTTCGAATCGACCTTGAGAAGACACAAGCTGCTTTCTGAATTCAAACATCGGTTTTGGCAGGTTCTCAGTCGTGACTAGAAATGTTATACTGTTTTTTTTTGTTTGTGTTAATCAAGTGAAAGCTTTTCCAGTTATCGGTTAAAGAACGCCTGAGAAGGCGGGTTCACAGTGTCTTAATCTCGGTGAATTCGAGTGGTTTCCAGGAGCTTTGCAGCACCTGCTGGGTTCCCCAGGGGTTGAGTGGAGGCCCGCGGCCGGGCGGAGGTGTCGCTTCAATCCCTTCACCCCAGCTAACCTGCCACCTTCCAGCCAGATCACAGCTTTCCCTGTCAGGAACCGCGAAATTAAAACTCACAGCTGCTTTATCTGCTCGCTTTACTTCAAAGGTGGGTCGACCTGGTTTTCGAAAATTAGGCCTTTGGGTCCACAGGAGTCCTGTGTCAGAGTAACCATGCTTTATGATGCATTAGGGGACTGCTAAGCTAACAGCAACAGGGGTCATAAAGAACATTATCCCAAAGTGCATAAATTTCCATGTACATCAGCATTTTTTTTCCGAACATAACATTTTTGGTGAAAGACGTAATGTTGCTTCATGAAGTGCAGTTGGGTCGTTCCCACCGAGTGAATAGATCTCAGGATAGGTTCTTGAACGTTAAAAGATCCAGTTCATTCACTCAAGGCTCCTACATATTCTCCATTTCAAAATTCCATACTTTTCCAGACTCAGATTTCCAAACCGACTTTCAGACCATATTTAACATGTATGTTTCATGAAGCATTATTTTCAGCTTTAAAGACCTATTTGGTGTAAAGTACAGTAATTAGTTAATATTTTCTCAGGGTTTTTAAAATTGATTTTCTCAATGTAACATCATACAAAATCCCTAAAATAAAAAAAGTTTAACATTCACGAAAAAAAGGTTTTGTGCCCTTGAGTACTATTCACGTGTGTGTGGGAATGTTTTGCATGCTCACGCATAATTTCTAGTTTTATATAACCCATTTCCTTTGTGCATCACGGTCATCTTGAATAAAACAATAGCATGGATGCACATCAATTAACAGAGATCGACCCGCTCAATTTTGCTTTTCTTATGGTAGTACCTCTAATATCAAGGTCTAATGTCCAATTTAACTCCTGTGGCAGGGGAGAAACCGACAGAAAATGACACGAAATGGGCAGATGGCATAAAATTGGCCAAGTTCAAGGGTCTATAAAAAAAAAGACTGTTTTAAGATTTGGCTTTCATTGGGGCAGTATGCCATATTTCTTAGGTCTCTTTAATGCATAGTCTGTGGAGGGCCAAAAAAAAAACACACACTGTGAAGTGGACCGATGGCACAACAGATAGCTCAGTGTGCATGGTGCAATGCTAAGTTTAATGGTTTCTTGTACGTAAAAGAGAGTAATCTTTTTTTTTTTTTTTTTTTGCAAAGGTCCTAGAGGTCATGTAATATAGTGCCAAGAATACAGAATACAGTAACTTTTCCAAACCCATTTAGGAACCCTCTTTACTACAGTGGGGCCTGTTGACAGTGCAATTCAGCAAAGTTTAATGTATGGAAACATTTAAGGGTGACATACGAAAAGGCCAAAAAATTTATTTACTAAATTATATTTAGAGATAAAATAATTGGAAGATATAATCTCAGGATTTCTGAGGGGGGAAAGCCACAATTGCGTAAAATATTATTATTTTTTTAAATTACGAGCTGTAAATTCAAAATTCTTTCCCACAATTCTGAGTTTTTGGCCCTCAGAATTCACATCTTGAAATGGTTTTAAAAAGTCAGAATTGTGAGAAACTTAGACTTGCGAGGAAAAGTTCTAAATGTGAGATGAAAAGTCGCAATAACCTTTATTTTCCTGAATTTAGCCTGCAGAAAAAAAATAGACAAGTAGGCAGATTGCTAATTATTTTATTAAAATAACACACCCTCCTGTTTTTTCTTCACAGATAACTTGGAACCCATCTGATAGAAAGGAAGAGTAGCCTATGACCATCTGTTCATGTGAATGAATTACAGGAGCGAAAATAAACACACGGACAGATAAACGATGATTGACAGGCCGCTTCAGATGAACATTAAGATCCATCAATAGAGCTGCCTAGAGAAACAAACACGTTAGCCATATCTGAGCAATACTTAATAGGCTACTCCTTCCATGTGCTATATAGGGAACAAGCACGAATAGATCGTTAGCAGCTAAATATGGGCCATTTACTCTCTGGGTGGAGAAGACAGTATCCATCTGTGCTTCCGACGGGCAAAAATACTTCCTTCTGTTTGCCAGAACATTTCCGCATCGACGAGGCGAGTCCGGACAAGTCCACCGGACCTTAAAACAGCTCGGTCCGTTTTTATAGCGACCGTACAGAAACTCAGATAGAGGTCAGTCATTTGTAGCTTCTGAAAACGCTCATATATAGTGTCAAAACCCATTAGCCTGTATTAAGCAATATTAGCCTGTTGGAAACGCGTCTTTTAAAAGATGAAAACGTCGGTCTCAGAATAAGTATTGAGAACGTTTCTCGTCAGATTATGTATTTAAATGACTGACGAACAGTTTGTGGGCTAGTTATCAAATACTAACCGTTAATAACAACCGAATCATTTAAAAACGTTCTTCACAGGGATTCGGCGCGAATTCGTTATGACATCAACAATGGTTTTCGCGGGAATGGCTGAAGCTGACTGAACGATCGAGGCTGTCAATCAAATGTATAACTCTTTGCTAGTGTCTGTAAACCTGTTGTAATAGATAAATTAAATCTAGCGGTTCTAGTGGTGATTAGCATCATCTGAGTCTCGGGAACAGTCTTATGAAGAGGATCATGCTGATGAACGTGAAGGAGACGACGATTAGCATCAGCCACAGGAACCAGTTGACGGATTTCTTGGCGTGCTGCTCCAGACGCTCTGATTCGGTCTTCAGCTTCTCGAAGTTCATGTCTGCCTGACGCATGGACTGATTGAGAGTCTGAGGAGGAAGAACAGCGTTTAGACTGTGTTCACGCTCAGTCAGATTAACACTGCATGTCAAAGGGTTGAGTTTAATGGCACTGTTTGGTAGCAAAATCATTCAAAAGCTTATATTAGTTTATACACTGATTTGTAACGCCATGTTGCGCTGTAGTAACAGCAAACTTACTGTAGGTTTGAAAGCTCAGTTATGAGTGCAAGACTAATATATTGCTGCCCTCTAGTGGTCACACAACAAATACATCAATGATACATCATGAGCCACTCTTTTTAGGCAGCTACTTTATTGTGATTTTCAATCGGAAAAGTAATAATATAATAATAATAATAATAATAACAATAATTAATATAAATAATTATTAATATTATAACATAATATTAGATAATTATATTCATATTATATAAGATAAATGTGAAAATATTTATGAAATGTTATTATAATAATATTATTATTTTATTAAGTTGAATATGTTGATTTAAAAATAATCCCTAAAATCAGGGATTGAAAGGCATGAAGCTGGTGCAAGTAAAGAATAAAAAATACATTTATAGAATATATACAGGTATTATAAAATCACAATATTTATTTTATTATCTTTGCAAAATATATTGTTTTTTATTTTTATTGTTTTATTCTCAGCAATATTACTGTAATATATAATAATAATAATAATTGTATTATAGAATAAATATTTAATAATAATAATAATAATAATAATAATAAAAGCAATAATGGTAATATATGTATTAATGTTAACAGCATTATTTTATTAAGGGAATATATAATAATATCTATTATGTAATAACTATAATGTTATTATGTAATATTAACAATAACGGTAATAATAATAATAATAATTACAGCAATAATAATAATAATAATAATAATTATATACTTATTATAAAAACATTTAAAAAATATGTATTTTTATTAAAATCTATTACTACCAACAATGTTAGTTATATTTTTTTGTACTCCCAATAATTAATTTGAAGTAGATAATTGGTGACCTTATTTTATTTTGCTAGATAAAATATATTACATTAACAAGAATTGAATGTCATTCAAGAATGAGAATGATAAAATATGTTTTTTATTTTTTGCTTTCAGAGGATGGGCATTATAATCCTAAATCTGCACTATTCTATTAACTACAGCGGTGTAGAGAGAAAAACATCAGACCTGGTTGTCCTGTTTGATGATGTTCTGGGCCGCGAGCGTGTTGTTCTTCAGGTTGCGAGCGAGATTCAGCATGTCATCAGCCAGTTTCTCCTGCAGGTTGTGATGATGCTGTAGAATAGCGTCCAGCTCTCCCGCCGACTGCCGCTCGTCTACAGGAATACTCCTGAAAAACCAGCAGAAATAACTCAATACTGTAGATTCCAGTGACAAGTTCACATAGAAAAAAATCAACACGAGAGCGCCACCTACTTTCTGTGTCTGAGATCCGTATCCAATGAACCTGGCCATGAAGAACAAAGAAAAGTAGTGCTGTCAAATGAATAATCGTGATTAATTGCATCCAAAATAAAATGTTTTGTTTGCATAATGTGCTATCTAAATATATTTAGTATACAAACATAAATTTTTTCTGAAATATGCACATGCGTGTGTGTGTATTTATACAGAAATAATCAATATAAACAGCACACACACATATATTATGTAAAACAAAAATGTTTAACTTGGATGCGATTAATCGTTTGACAGCACTTCAGAAAAGGCATGCTTAATAATATATGAAATTTAATTTCTAAAAATGTAGTATTTAAATTACAATAGAATATACATCTTACCAGAACTTGACACAGCCTGTTAGGAAAAAAAGCACAGATAAAAGATTAAAAATAAAAATGTTTACAATGTAAAAAAAATATTTTCTTAACCAGTATATATATATCCTCAATCTGAACATCTTATATATATATATATATATATATAAGGATGTTCAGATTTAGGATTTATTAAGGTACAATTCTGAGATGTTTCACATCATGTTTCCATAAATACATGAAAACATAAAAAAGCACATTAGTAGCTGAAAGAGGAAAGTGTCGTACAGTGCTCATCAGCTCCTTCCTCATTTCTCCAACACATCGCGCTTTACTCTGGATGTGCACCGTCTTACTGGCAGGCATCCTCTCGCTGGATATCGTAGGCGTTCGTCCAGGAGCCAGAAACTGATTGGCCAGAGACTTCTCTGCTGGAGACGGCTGGATACAAAGTGTTTTTTTAAGTTACCATCACAGAAAGATGACTCATTGTACTCTCACTGAGCTAGTGGTGACCAAACAGCATAATTACTGACCAGTTTGTCTGCCTCTAAGAGACCCTTGAGGAACTCCACCTTGCGGTTGTAGTCCGTCAGTATTTCCGGTGTTGGTTTACTGAGAGAATAAATTCGATATAAATCATGACTCATCATCTACATCAACATCTGTTCACATCACAGCTGTAGGAGAAACACTACTAGACCTTTTTTTTTATCTTAAAATCACTTAGACGTTAATATATTTCTCTTTCATACATTAAATGTTGAAATGGTTATGTTTACACTTAAAATATGTGAATCATTACTGTCTGTAACCTTCAATAAACGTACCTTGGACGCTTTTTAAGGGCAACAAGCATCTCCTCAAGGGCACCAACGTACTAGAAAAGACAAAATTAAATCTATTGAATATGATTTTATGCTTAAAATGATAGAGATAATAATACATTAAAAATTGTACAAATATCCACAGCGAAGAGAGAAAGCTAATAAGACATTAACTAATCAATTCTAGGGCATTAGGTGTAAATATGAATGCGTGTCTTGTTTTTGACACGTAATTCATATGTAAATGACGCTGGCAATATTGCTTTGTTGTATCATGCAGAATTTATAACATTTACTTCAAAAGCACAGAAGTACACGCAAATGCAGAGCTGTTGTGCATTACCTTCTCTAGTCTCCATTCGGTCTCATTTCTTTTCTCTGAAGCCAGAGATTCACAGCGCGATAATAGCCGGATAAAATTAATCTCTAGTCTGGACGTGGCCATGTTTGACGCTTGAATGTTTGAAGGGGAAGTCGCGCGAGTTTTGCGCACAGCAAGGCGGAGCAGAGCGACAACCGAAGAGTCCCGGATGGTTACGCACGAGCGGTTGGTGGTAATAACAATAGACTGTATTAAAACATGTAATAACTTCTGCGAATCTATTATACATTTAAAAACAAACACACAAAAACGTGTACTTGTAACTCACGTTCATATCTAGATCTTAAAAATGGGTAATAATGCAATATGAGAAAAAAGCAAATTAAAAGTCCCCAGTGATGATGCAATAGCTCTTTCCTTCAAAACAAACAAACAAACAAACAACACTCACAAAAAAAATATACATATAAGGTTTCTATAGTTAAACCACGCTTGGCACAAATTAACCATGATTTTGTAATGCTAACAATAGTTTAACCATGGGATTTGTGGTTAAACTGTGGTTTTAAGTGATAATCAAAATGCCAATAATAATAATAATAATTAAACATGAGGACGCAGGAGCCAATTAGTAATCAATAATGTCAGTCGTTATAATTTAGGAATTTATAACTGTATATAAAGCTTTGCCATAATCTCGAGATCATTCATGGCATCAGACTGCACACCCCTGGTAAATGAGAAAATAAAATGCATTTATATATTTGGGATCTTTATTATTATTATTATTTATGCAAAATCTATAGATTAAAATTATCCAAACAATACCTTTATCATTATTTTGTGCTTTTCTAAAGACATGTTTTATGGTACTAGACTTTACAGGACTACAATAAATGTATTAATCTGAGATCTATTCAGAAGTCTCCCGTGATTGCAGTGAAGATACATTATAGCTAAGGTATGTATTGTGTTTTTATTTAGATGTGTGACAGAGAAGTAAGATTCGTTCAGACCAGCAGCACTGTTGTTCCTCCTCAGATCCACTGACAGATCCTGAATATCTACAAGTTCAGCCAAACTCTGTGTCTCTTCATACTGAGAGATTGTGTTGATTTATCGCTGTTTGCTTCAAATGATCAGAATTGAGTGTTAATTCCAGTGAGAAAAACTGGTGGACTGGACTTGAAGCTGTTCTTCAAGCTGCACACAGAAGATCCACCTAATCAGTCTGAAGCTTTTTTACAAGAAAGAGTTGGATAGGATCTAAGCCATGCTATTGCTGGGCATTGAGCAGCACTGAAACATGTCGAAAAGGTTCATTTTAATCACAACACCAGATCGGCCGACCTGTAACGTTACACTCTCACTCAAAGGATGGGCGATCTGACAGGATTGTTACTAAGAGGTGGATCTCATCTAACGTGTATTGTAAAGACAAACTCACCGCGTCTATCTAGTCCTGTTGAAGATGTACATACATTTCAATTTCAGCAGGCAACTATTTTTATAGCTACATTGCTGTTCCAGCCACAATACATCACAACAATGTTCATACAATTACAAATGATTATATAAAAATTGTCAGTTTGTTGTTTTACACACATGCACAGACATTTTTTCATACACGGCATCATGAGATGCAAGAAACATATGGTAAGAAATCTGTAGACTCGTCCATAACAACAAAAGACAATCCTTTATTGAAACTTTTTATAAGTGTGCGCTGCAAATAAAAGCATTTTTGATGATCGTTTCTGTCCAGTCCACTCGTTTTATTGCATTTAACCATAGCTGTCATCGGTTTGTTTGTCTGGTAGTTGAAGCAGATATGCAATCACATTACTAATTTGAGGCTGTATTACGTTGATTCTGGTACACAACATAAGAACAAGATGATATTTTAAGCTCGTTCGTAGCCATATCTGTGCTGGTTTGAGTGGGACACCTCCAGTTTCCCCTTTGTTTAACCTAAAATAAAACTCCAGAAAAGTGTACAATATGGGACCTTTAAAAGCAAAAAGTGCTTAATTTAAAGATTAGGTGAAAGTTGTGAACAGTTGGGAAATCAGGTTATTTTAAAGGAGTACTTCACCCAAAAATGAAAATCTGCTGAAAGCTGACTCACCCTCAGATCTTCCAATATGTAGATGAGTTTGTTTCTTCATTCAAACAGATTCTGAGAAATGTATCATTACATCACTTGCTCATCAAAGGATCCATTGTCCATAATAACACTTTCTTCATTAAAACGTTGTCTTGTCTGAATCAGGAGAAAAATATGCACAGATCAAATATTATTTACAAGTGAAAATAGTCCAAAAAAGTTATAAACACACAGGACCTGACTCACATTTCACTGCTGGTTATATTTTCTCTATATTAACCGTGCATGTGACGAATACAAATCTTGAATCTTGAATTTTGATGAGAGGACGACAGGGGACGGACTTTCTTGAGGAAGTGTTATTGGATTATATTTGTCCAGATACAATGGTCTAAAATGAAAAAAAGTTTCCTGGACTTTTTCCTTTATTAACACAGAAAAAGATCTGACATGATTTGTCTTACATTCATTTTCAAAATACTGCTATTTTAATAAGAGTGTGTAGCATGTATTTTGTTTTTACTTTGTATTTTTTAACAAAGTATCTCTGTATTTCGTCTGAAATACGTTAAGGCAGCAATCATAACTGGAAAGTTATTTTTAACATCTATAACAAGAACTTCAATCTTCAGAATATGATGCAAACCCACATGGTACAGGCTACACCCATTCCTCAAGAAAAACTTACATTTTGGCAACTTCCTTTTGTTCTATACTAGATTCATGAAAACAAAAATAACATTTTATTTATTTAGCATATTTAGTTTTGACTTTTTCGAAATGAGTCATTATTTACTCTAGTAGCAGTAACTAGAAAACAAGCGCCAGTGGGGCCAGTTTAAGTTGAACTTACGTCACTTCATCATATTTGCAGTATTTGGTCTTTCTGCAGCTCAGCAGTAGCACTTCCTCTAAGAGACACTATAAACTTCAACCTGAACACAAGTTTAACCTGAACACAGTTCAACAAGCTGAAGAATGAAGACACTGCTGCTGTCTCTGCTCTGTAAGTTTATTTCTGTGTGATTGAGTGTGATTCTGTCATGATCCGATGATCTCAATCATCTGTTTTCTGTTTCTTCAGGTCTGTGTGTGTGGAGTCAGTCCACAGAAGCTTTAACTGATCAGCAGGTGCTTTTAGGACACAATGTGACTTTAGCCTGTGAGTTTAATTTAAAAGCCGTTATCTGGTTTGTGACAAAACTACAAGCTCGTCCAGAGATGATAATGCGAACCTTTGGATCCACTGAACAGGCAAAATATTACCACTACAAATTCAGCAGCAAATATTCAGAGGGTGGCAGGAGCCGCTTAATAATCAATACAGTTAGTGTTGATGATTTAGGAATTTATTACTGTATAAAACCAGGGAATGATCTACAGATCAGTGTCAGTGATGGTATCAGACTACACACTGCTGGTAAGTGATAAACTGCAATACATTTACACAACTAAAATATACAATATATACAATATTATCATTATTTATGTTGTTTATTTTTGATTTTGGATCACAATTATCCAAACCGATTATTTCTGTGATGACAGTTACGGTCCAGACTGTGCACCACTGGGTTGTGTTTCCCAAAAGCATTGTTAACCATATATGGTTCAAATTCATTCAAGGTGTTTCTGGTGTCCGTAGTTTCTGTTTGTAGTCGAGTTTACACTCTCGACCTGTGGTTAGAAGTTTACTAACTATCCAAACAATTAATACTTTGCTTTTCTAAAATAGATGTCTCTCAGCAACCGCATCAGACTGCACAACATTGGAAAGTCATTGGCAATAAATGTATTTTTCTGAGATACTACTACTACTACCACCACAGAATAATAAATATTTGTTTCTGTTATTATTATTACTAATGCTTTAAGAGCTCTCAACGTGGGGTTAGGAGCATAGTTTCTTGTTATTATGATGTGAATAAAATCAAGCGCTTGAGCAAATTAAGCAAACTAACATGTAGTACAATCTTTATCTTTCATTACATTTATCCTACGTCAATTGGTAGAGCATTGGGTTAATAGAGCAAGGTTGCGGGTTCGATTCCCAGGGAGCACTTGATAGGTAAAAAGTGTTAGCCTGAACTGTAAGTCACTTTGGATAAAAGCATCTGCTAAATGCATACATTTAATTTAATTTAATTTAACTCAAGCAGCATGTTAAGGGACGTACTTGCTCAGCGAGGAACACCGCTAAAATAATTGAGAACAAAAATAGCTACAGTAAATAGTCATCAGATTCCATGTTCATTATTTACAAACCAAAACCTGAGATTACTGGATGATTAACAGAAGTTATCACTCCACGGCATATTTGATGACATTAACGTTCGTTTTTAACAAAGGACAAATGTGCGACAGAATCCCTACGTTTTCGTGAAACAATCAAAAAACAGTTTCTTATTGTACTATTAGTTACTGTGCTGTTCATGAAATGCACCCCTGCTTATAAATGAATGAATAGATCAGATTTTTATGTTATTTTTGTTAGTAGAAGCTAGGGGTGACCCCGAATAGTTGACGAATCGATACTTTGATTCGTGGAGCCTGATTTCACTACCAATCTAACAGTCGAATATTCGCGGGGTGTTATTGATTATGCCATTTTGACTATATGGGGGAGCTCAAATGTTTGACTTCACATAGAACTACCAGTTTTCTCCCAATAAGTCAATATACAGCCTATTATTTAAAAGCTGTAAGAATCTGAAAAGAAAGATGCTTCAAATAAATATTTTAAAGTGTGTGAATAAATCCAACCACCCCTATAGATTTATGTTTCACAAGAGGAGCATATTAGTGGCAGGGATTTAAAACTTTACCAAGACTCACAACTGACATAGGCAGACTGGATATTTTTCAGCGCAAAACGCGAGCAGGTCAAACTACAATGCAGAATATTAATAACTATGACTGGGACTGTTATATACATACTATTATAATGAGAAGACCATTATACTAAAAAGCTATGATTTTTTTTTGTTTAGCTGCTGTGTTTCTGCACATTGTTGTGTGAAGAATGCATCCACAAAAGGAGTTTGCATTCAACGTTTTAGGCTAACGTTATAATGAGAGCACTTTTGTAAAAAAAAAATTTAATAATAAAATTCTTAATTGTTTTGCCAACGTTAAGTGTTAGCTGTCTGTTAATCAAAACATTAAACATTATTTATCGCGTTTAAATGTGCAATGTGTTCGTTACACATTTTCCCTGTGTGTTAACATCAGTAATTATGTTAGTATAATGTCTGACTTGACTCTTGTTAACATATTTTGCCCCACCCACAAACACATGATTAGACTATCAGTCAAATATCGGCAATATTCTAAAATTCCGATTCGACTATGAAAACCTTAGTTGGGGACACCCCTAGTAGAAGCCATAGTAGATTATCATGTAATTATTAGGGGCCGAGCATCAAAGGTGCATAGGCAACTATTGTATCCGATGGCGTTATTATTTTTGTTATTTTTCTTTTTCTTTGATTCCTTGGCTCAAGTTGATTAGATTACACTATATGATATAATTTTCCGTTATTTCCCTACTATTTTGAATTTGATGAAGAACTTACTTTTTCGAACTCCTCCTAGGCTGTTGCTCTGATTTTCATGAAAATTTAACCAGATCATCTTCAGACGATGCTGAAAAAAGTTATGGAGTTATTAAGTTGATTTGTCTAACCATTTTTTTAAAAACGCGTGACCATTTTTTGTTGTGGTTGTGAAAATAGGCATAGGCTGTATCTCCTCAATGGTTAATGTATTCAGACCAAACTTAGTCCATGTCATCACAACCATGACCTGAGATTACATTTCAGTGCAACACCACCTAGTGGCCAGAAGATATGAACAATTTCGATTTTTGCTTAAAATGTTTGAATGATTTGACCATAAATAATAACTGGTCTTTAGATTCAGTGGACCATGCTGAGTTGAACCATACCCAATTTTCCCATGGCATTGTAATGAAATGGGTCTCAAAATATTTCTTGGGTCATGCCAAGGACAGAGATACCAATTATGCAATTATAGTCGACTGAACAAAAGGCTATAAAATACCAAGGAGGTATAATTTTGAATGTGGATAAATAAAAGGCTCAATATGGCCACTCTATCTAACGAAGCCCTGCCTTCTGAATGAAGGAGCCAATCACTAATCAGTAAAGTAATCGCATCTTTTCAAAGATGGCCGTCCGAGTGACGTGAATTGTCTTAAAGGGACTTTGACCGAACTTACTGTTTTCCATTAAAATTTTTCTTAAAAACACACTTTTTTACTTCCTCCTAAATCATTTGTCTGATTGTCACCAAATCTGGGTCAAATTTGAGTATGCTGACAACTAGTTGTGGATTTTGTGTCAATAGATGAAACAACAAAGTTGAGGCATGATGCCACAATGACTCTGCAGTTGTATCTCTGCAAAGCTTTGAAATATTGACACCAAACTGTGTGTGTGTCATTGTCACCTCACCCAGAAAATACCACATTGATTTGAAAACCACCTATTGTATAAGTGCCACCTATTGGTCAAAAGTGACAAGCCATTAAAATCACATTACTAGAGGTTTAAAGCCATTTTGACTCCGATCAATCTAAAATGGCAACTCATTGTTGCAGCTGGTCTGATGCTCCATGCCATAATTAGCTCCTCATTCTGCCTCCTCATTTGTGGTTGTCTCCTTGGTTGCTGTGTTTGTCTATTACTTTTGTCATTTATGAAATTATATTTATGCAGATTTTTTTCCAATAAATAAATATTTTCAAAATAAATATCTAAATGTCATGAATGCATGACAGTTATTAAATTATTCTTACAATTATTCAAACATTATAGAAGTTACCGGAACATTTTTCTAATAATTATAGAAACATTACAGAAGTTACTTTACCTGGCTGTAGAAGATTAAACTTGATATTTTTCTCAAAAACACAGAATCTCCCCGAAGCCACGATGAACCAGAGCAAAATAATCCACCACAAGATCAGATTCCCATCATTATTTTAAGTCTGTTGACTGCTGCGCTGTTTGCTGCAGTGATAGGTGAGTTAAAAAGTCAAGACCATAATATATTTAAACCATGTGATGTAAAGATATCTAAGCTTTACATTTTTTTTTACATTTATTATAGATATTATAGACGATATAAAATAATTAAAACATATTTCTAATAATTATATTATAAATTATATATAAAATAATAATGAATTATACATAAATCTAATATTTACGTACAGTTTTGTTTGTATTCCATTTATAGATGAATTTAGCAGCATTTAATCAAATATTGTGTTATTCTAGGTCTATTAATGATGAACCATAAACTGTCTAAGAAAATTCCTAAATATGTCAATTTTCATCAGGTAAGATGTTTCTTATTGCTGTTTATGTTAAAATGTTGGTTATTATCACTGCTTTTACAAACCTTTTATATTCCAGAA
Organism: Carassius auratus; assembly: GCF_003368295.1. Lineage (NCBI taxonomy): Eukaryota > Metazoa > Chordata > Actinopteri > Cypriniformes > Cyprinidae > Carassius > Carassius auratus. Next base: position 27,819,870 of record NC_039264.1, on the reverse strand, counting down.
AACAAAACAAGAAATGTTTAATTAAATAATTAATGTGTAAACATGAAGAACTGGCTTGATAAATGGACATAAAGTTCTAATGTTGGATTTTTTTTTTTTTTTGTCATTCGTTTAGATTTCTACAATGAAGTTTGGTGAGAGTAACAGAGGAAAAACAGATCCTTTATATCTAGAGGTGCTGCCAAATATCTAGAGGTCCTGTGTGAAACAGTGATTTGTTGCTGTTTGCTTCAAATGAACAGAATTCTGCGCTGCTTAAACATGTAATGAAATTATTTGGGCTTGTCTGTTCATAATAAAACATGACTAAAATCTGTCTGCAATTAAAATGTCCATCAAGTTTTATAATAGCATTTGCTTTTGAGTAATATGCTTTGTAATGTTTTTTATTATTTTTTTATGTCTTTCTGAGTTGCTAAAATCTGATTGTATTGGGATGCAGTAACAGTAAGAGTTTATTCGCTCTCCTGTTTGATCATGTGACAGTGAATGTAATATGTGAATGTAACAAACACACAGCTTTTCATTTCACAAGACATTAACTGATGGACTGGGGTGTTGTGGATTACTTTTGGATTATTATGATGATTTTATCAGATGTTTGGACTCTCATTCTGCAGACTCACCCATTCTGAATGAATGAGTGAATTTAGGGCAAAATGTGACTTTAGATTGACAGATTCAATATGGTTTATCTTTTGTATCTTTTTATTTTCTTCTGTTAAACACAAAAGGAGAAATGATTGGTCACTGGGGATGAAAATCTGCTTCTGTGTTTCTCAAAGGACAGAAATACTAGATTATGAGCCAAAGGAAATCTATTGTAAACAGTTCCCTTTCGATACTTCACTCACACTGTGTATAGGGAAAAGCTCCTTTTTTCCTCGATACTGAAGCCTTTTTTCAATCACGCAGTGCAATTGCACTACCATTAGTTTAATCTGTAAACTTTTTGAAACCAATGACATCGCTGCGTAGCTGTGCGAGTCTGTGGCGATGCAGCGCGCCAAAGCCCGCCAAAATGGTCTTGGCGAATGGCTACTTAAGCAGGCAAATCACCATAGGAAATCAGATATCACTCCTTCAGTGATGACTTCACTTCGCTGGATCCCGACTGAATGCCTTCGCAGGAACAAGCTTTCGCCATCAGAAGAGCGATTTCTAACACCGTTTTAACGGTGCCGGCCATGCCACACCACAGCTGTGGCACATTAGCACCCGGATTTGGGTGAGCTCACGCCGGCTCAGCACCCGCATGCCTCACCCTCTCCAATGAGAAAGCCATCCCCTCTCCTCTTCTCATGGCCAGAGCAGCGTCCCTCGGCTGATGAGAGTGACCTCGTCTCTTTTGGTGGATCGGAGGACGAGCTGCTTGATAACTCCATGTCACTCACGGCTTCTGAAAAGGAGGATTGGGCCGGTGATTCTGACCCTGCTCACCTGCCGTCACTGGATCCCATCGACGCCAGAGCTGGGATGGACGCCAAGCTTCTCCGCATCCTCTCCAAGGCCATCGAGGAACTTCAGCTGGAGTGGGCTCTCCCTGAAGAGCTGATGCGCAGCAGGCTGGATGAGTGGCCCCCCGCCAGCGCTCTGCCCCATTCTTTCCTGAGGTTCATGATGAGCTAAACAAGTCGTGGCGCAACCCCTACACACCCCGCCTACGCACTTCCTCCTCTGCAGCTCTCACCTCAGTAGACAGCTCTCAGGAGAAGGGCTATGAGGAACTGCTGCCCCTGGACAAGGCTCAAAGCTGCTTCAGCACTGCACACCATGGACATATTGCAAGTGTTCCAGACAAAGATTCTCCGTTCCCTGGATGAGTCTAGCCCTCATGAACCTGGTTTCCGCAACCTCCGCAGTGCCACGGATTTTGCCCTAGGGGACACAAAAGCCACGGCCCAGGCCATCAGACGATCTATGGCCAACCTGGTTGTGCTGGAGCACCACCTCTGGCACAATCTGACGGAGATTAAGGAGAGCGACAAAGTGGCCTTTCTCGACGCCCCAGTCTCTCCATTCAGTCTCTTTGGGCCAGCCATAGAAGGTTTCACAGAGCACTACACTGCAGCACAGAAGTTGTCCCAGGCCATGCAACACTTACTGCCCAAGCACTCCAGCTCTGAACCGAGTCGCCCCAGGACTGTGCCGACTAAGCACCAGAGCAAGCCTGTCCCTTCTACCTCCCAGGTGGTGCCCCCTAAGGAGCAGCACCCTGCTCACCCCGCTAATCGGCCTAAACCTCCTAGACGTCAGGGCCCCCGGCAAAGGATTGTGCTGGACCCGATGCCCTCTAAATCTGATCGTTGGGGGAAAAGAAGAAGGGGCAAAGTCCTGCCGCCGCCGGACGACCCCCAGAAGCTCTTTCGACTGCCTGCTATGCGACCTGGGCCCACCGTTGTTGCGTCCACGCAAAGCGCCATTATTATGGCGAATGCAATAAATATTTCACATTTTCAAAAGGAGAGCGGTTTTCCTCTTCCACACTCATCAGTGTTCAAGCCCCTAGTCACCGGCCTGGCATCTGACATCATCTAGCCTCTTGTCACGCGGGCTGAGGCCTGGCAGTCCATCCCCGGAGTGTCCAAGTGGGTGTTGGGGATTCGACGAAAGCCTCATGGCCGATCCACCTGAGGCAGGACCTTCTCTCTCAGGCAAACAGGACAATCTGGCATTCACGGCCAGAACTCTGGGCTCTGCATGTATGGTCCCTCGATTGGAGCCTCTAACCCCCTCTGGGATGTGCTACACACCATTGCTCAGGCAAGAGCCCCGTCTACAAGACGCCTCTACGCCCAGAAATGGTCAGTCTTTTTCGACTTGTGCTTAGCACAAAACGAAGACCCTGTTGAATGTGACATATCTCCGATACTGTCATTTCTCCAAGAGCGTCTAGACAAGGGTCTTACACCTTCCACACTCAAGGTGGATGTAGCAGTCATTTCATGGTCCTATCACTGGCCAATCTGTTGGTCGAAACAGCCTCATTGTGTGTTTCCTGAGAGGTTCTAGGCAGTTAAAGCCCCAGCGTCCTCTCACCGTTCCCACTTGCGACCTCCACATGGTCCTTGGAGCACTCAAAGGACCTCCCTGACCTTCGGCCCCTAATGCTCAAAACCATTCTGCTACTTGCTCTTGCATTGGTCAAGCATGTTGGTGACCTACAGGCCCTCTCAGTGAGCTCTGCATGCCTTGAGTTTGGGCCCAATAACTTGAAGGTAATTTTAAAACCCAGGCATCGCTGCATCCCTAAAGTACACCTCGACGCCGTTCAGAGCACAGGTAATTTCCCTCTCGGCTCTGCCTCCTCTTGAGAATATACATTGAGCAGTCACAGCCATTCAGGCAATCTGACCAGCTTTTTGTCTGCTTTGGGGGCCGCACCAAGGGGTCTTTGGTCTCAAAGCAATGCCTCTCATGTTGGATAGTCGACGCTATCGCTTTATGTTACTCCTCCATGGGCCTTGAGTGCCCCATAGGAGTAAGAGACCACTCCAATAGAGGGTTGACCACTTCTTGGGCTTGGTCTAGTGGTGTCTCTATCAAGGACATCTGTGAGGCGGCCGGCTGGTCCTCGCCATCCACTTTTGTCAGATTATATAACCTGGACATCCCGACCTTACACACTTGGGTTCTTTTGGTTTGATACAACGGCCTCTATCAGACGCCGTAATCATGCCACCTCTAGGGAGTTAGCTCCCTCTTAGCAGTGTAGCGTTAAGGGTTCAACGGCTCCGGCTCTCTCACTTATCCCCTGGACCCCAAGGTGTTCAAGATAAGCTTTTTATTGTTCTCAACCGTGGCACAGCGTGTTTGAGTTCGTTTGAATTCGACACTGCAGCTTCAGTGTCGTCTCTTCAGTCGTATGAACTGAATTCCTATGGCGATTTGCCTGCTTATATAGCCATTTGCCCCGCCTATTTTGGTGGGCTTTGGCACGCTGCATCACCATAGGCTCACGCAGCTATGCAAGCACTAAACCAATGGCAGTGCAGTTGCACTGCGTTATTGAAAAAAGGCTTCAGTATCGAGGAAAAAAGGAACCAAGGTTACGTTCATAACTGATTACATTTCTTGTATGATGTGACCGGGTAGCGATTCCTCCATAATGATCAGTAAAACAATAACCAAGCACTTCTTAGAAGAGTTAAAATTAGAGGTGCACTTAAAATATAAACATAAAAGTAAACTTGACTTATACTTACAAAAATTCTAAATATATTTGAGCTATACTCCTAGAATCTGTGTTTTCATTATTATACTTTGGAGGGCGCTAGTACACATCTTCTGCACAGAATTTCCAAAAAAAAACACAAGTGAAGAAGAAAAAGGAAATACCAGATACTAACTGAGGTAAACTCTCAAGAGTTTTATCAATAAAAAGGTTAAAAGCAAACGTTTCAGCAAATGTTTTATTATGAACAGACAAGAGCAATTAATTTTTTTAAAGTCTTTGGGAATTATAATTTCATTACAAGCAACTCTCAGTTCTGATTCTGATCAGGACTCATTTGAAGCAAACAGCGATAAATCAACACAATCTCTCAGTAAGAAGTGTTTTTGTACAGAGTTTGGCTGAACTTGTAGATATTCAGGATCTGTCAGTGCTGCTGGTCTTAATGGATGTTATTCCTCTGTTATACTCACTGAAGTTCATGTCAGACTTCTACATCAATGATAGAAAAAATATATATTAGCAGCTTATTTATGTTAATAAAGACACTTTCATTGCTTGGCTTACTAAACATTTTTCTTGACATTAGATCTCAGTTATATTTGTATAAATGTGACCCTGGACCACAAAACCAGTCATAAGGATAATTATATATAATATAAAATAATTTGAAATCTGAATAAATAAGCTTTCCAATAATGTATGGAGTCGGAGGGTAAATTTTTTTGTTGTTGTAGAGAAAATCACCTTTAAAGTTGTCCAAATGACTTTACATAATATATTCATAGAACATGATCTTTACTTAATATCCTATTGATTTTTGGTATAAAATAAAAATGTATAATTTTGACCCGTGCTACAGGTTTTGTGCTCCAGGGTCAAAAACGTACAGCAGTTTATCACTTACCAGCGGTGTGCAGTCTGATACCGTCACTGATCTTTAAAGCCCAGCCTGCTTTTATACAGTAATAAATTCCCAAATCATCAACACTGACATTATTGATTATCATTTCGCTCCTGTCTCCCTCTAAATATTTGTTCCGGAATTTTTCATCGTAATAATCAGTCTCTTCAGATCCGAATGTTCGCATTATCATCATTGGACGAGCTGGCAGTTTCATCAAAAACCATATAGCGGCTTTACATTTAAACTCACAGGCTAAAGTCACATTGTGTCCTAAAAGCACCTGCTGATCAGTTAAAGCTTCTGTGGACTGACTCCACACACACAGACCTGAAGAAACAGAAAACAGATGATTGAGATCATCTGATCATGACAGAATCACACTCAATCACACAGAAATAAACTTACAGAGCAGAGACAGCAGCAGTGTCTTCATTCTTCAGCTTGTTGAACTGTGTTCAGGTTAAACTTGTGTTCAGGTTGAAGTTTATAGTGTCTCTTAGAGGAAGTGCTACTGCTGAGCTGCAGAAAAGATCAAATGAACCAAATGACTCAGTGACATGAAGCAAGTCCAACCTGATCCTTTTACTTTAAGTGATGCACAAATCAGGATCAAATATACATAATAGCTATTTTAATTAACAAAAACAAAAAAAAACTAAATTGTAATACAGGACAAAATAAGTTTGGAGAAACAGCTGTATAGGACGCATCATTTTCTGCAGCTTCATCAAATTATTGTTAAAGATGTTACAAATAATTTTCTGGTAGTGACTGCTGCTTCCAGACCAAATAAACAGGTACATGAGGGACAAAACTATAATACAAATAAATAAAAGCAATCATCTGTAGGCTGCAGGTAATGAGTTTTACTTCAGTGGAAATTGAAATTGTTAAAATATTATAAAATGTAAAAGCTTTTCAAATGTAAAAAAAAAAAAGTGCTCCTGTAGCTCAAGTGGTACAGCATTGCATTAGGTTGGGGATTCGAATCCCAGGGAACACGTTAGGAGAAAATTGTTAACCTGAATGCATTGTAAGTCGCTTTGGATAAAAGCATCTGCTAAATGCATACATTTAATTTAATTTTTTAATTTAATTTTAATGTATTTATAACTTTTACCCTATTATTATTAGCCTATCATGTGATGTTTTGTTGCTGTCATGAGGTTTTAGGTTCTTATGTGTAAATGACGATGACATGCTTAGTCCGAGACACATTTTATGAGGAAGTGATGCAATTCAGTTCCATTAAGTAGTGGATTTTGGATGATTCAGTTTCCCTAAACACTTGTGTAACCTCCAGATGTGGACACACAATGTTCACTTCCTGTTTGCTGCCCAGACCAGATTTCATCAGATACCAAAAAAGAGCATGTCAGCTGTTCACGATTTAATGACTAAAATAATCTGTCTTTATTTTTATGGAATGATATCACAAATACAAAGACCATTGTTGGGGAAAGTTACTTTTGAAAGTAATGCATAACAATGTTGCATTACTCCATAAAAAAGTTTAACTTTTACTTTTTATGGAAAGTAATGCATTACTTTATTTTACATCATTTTTTTTCACCTGGGCTAGGCTTGCTTATTCTTTAAAAAAAAAAGAAAGAAAAAAACAAGAGTTTTGGCAACTGTAAAGGCGCTTCTACACCACTGTTTCAGGCTGAAGGAGATGCTTTTGGTCTCACTGACTCCCAACTTCTGTCAAAATGCAGGGAGCAACATGAACACTTAAGGAAGCTCACTGAACATAGGACTACTTTTAATACTGAAGACCTCCAGTTTCATTTTTAATAAATACAGTCAATAACTAGCTGCTGTGTTTGAATGAAGAAAGAGTCTGCTGTAAGATACAAGAAACACAAAAGACAAGCCAAAATTATTACAATTTAAAAATATAAGCTATGTCTGTGATGGGAAAGCTGAATGTTTAGCAGCTTTAAAGTCTTAAATGTCAAAAATCATTCAAATGTTTATGTTAGTCCTCAAAACTAAAATATATTGTTTTTGAAAGATATTTCCTATTTAATATTTCACAAAAAAGGAAGTGAAAATTGTGTCTAAATTTCAAATCAAGCTTATCTGAAGGTTGCACGGTTGTGAAACATGATGGATTCTTTATTTTCAGACACAATGGAACTGAATTGCGTGATTTTTCCTAAAAAGAGAATTGTCTTAAACTAAATACACTTTTAAAAATAAAGGTTCTTCACGATGCCATAGAAGAGCATTTTCTGTCTAAATGGTTCCATAAAGAACCTTTAACATCTTCTTCAGATTATAAATCAGTGAGAAAGAGATGGTTCTTTAAAGAACTTTTGACTGAATGGTTCTCTGTGGAACCAAAAATGGTTCTACTATGGCATCGCATGGATTTTTATGAGTGTAATAAAAAAATGAATATCTCTTATTTAATGTTCTCTTTTAAGCCTCTGATTTATTTATAAAGTGCATTAAGAAGGGTTTAATTCAGTTTTCTATAATAATAATAAAATATAATCACCATTTCCATAACACTTCCAAATGAAATTTTACTGAAGTAAAAAGTTGTACTCAGTCAATAATTATATTGTATTATATTATTATTATTATTGTATTATATATCTGTCGCCTGTAGATGATCAGTTTTATCTCTCTGGTCTGGACTGAGTGAAGAAATTATGACATAAAGAAAAAAAGTATATTTTAGAAACTTTATTTGTTTTAGATCTTTAAATAAAATAGCAATTTTAACTGATTTTGAATAGAAGTTAAGATGTATATTTGATCCTGATTTCTTTTCTGAAGGATGCATCACTTACAGTAAAAGGATCAGGTTGGACTTGCTTCATGTCACTGAGTCATTTGGTTCATTTGATCTTTTCTGCAGCTCAGCAGTAGCACTTCCTCTAAGAGACACTATAAACTTCAACCTGAACACAAGTTTAACCTGAACACAGTTCAACAAGCTGAAGAATGAAGACACTGCTGCTGTCTCTGCTCTGTAAGTTTATTTCTGTGTGATTGAGTGTGATTCTGTCATGATCAGATGATCTCAATCATCTGTTTTCTGTTTCTTCAGGTCTGTGTGTGTGGAGTCAGTCCACAGAAGCTTTAACTGATCAGCAGGTGATTTTAGGACACAATGTGACTTTAGCCCTGTGAGTTCAGGTTAAAAGGTGTTATCTGGTTTGTGATGAAACTACCAGCTCGTCCAGAGATGATTCTGCGAACCTTTGGATCTGAAAAAAAGACTGAATATTACGATGAAAAATTCCGTGAGAGATATTCAGAAGGAGACCGAAGCCGTTTAGTAATCGATAATGTCAGCGTTGATGATTTAGGACATTATTACTGTATAAAACCAGGCTTTTCTCTACAGATCAGTGATGGGATTAGACTGCACACCGATGGTAAGTGACAAATACAATTATTATTATTATTATTATTATTTAGGCAAAACTGTTTTGCAATCTCAGTGGCAAGAATAAATGCCCAGTTTAGGCGATACATTAAATGACTTTACTTGTGCTTTTCTAAAAGAAGTGTCTGAAGAGGACGGTGATCATAAAAGCCTGTACATCACTGGCAATACATCTGATTATTATTAAAATATAAACATTATTTTATTATTATTATTAGAAAAATGTATTTATATTAAACATTTATATGAAACCTGTTCAATTTGTATGAATGATTATTATTGTTGTATTATTGTTTAGGTGAACGTCAGTGAGCATTAGAGAGGAGTAAGATCTGTTCAGATCAGCAGCACTGTTCCTCCTCAGATCCACCGACAGATCCTGAAGTTCAGTAAAACTCAAATGTTTGCTTCAAATGAGCAGAATTGTGTGATAAAATATATTTTTTTTCAAGGACTTTAAAACAGGGTTTGCTTTTGCCTGTTTGTAATAAAAATGACTGGAAATCTGTCTGAAATTAAAATGTCATGTAAGATTTCAAATAAAGTTTTCTTGAGCAATGAATCAACTTTGTAATATTTTAGATCGTTTTTTTACTTCTCTTTTTGAGTTCCTAGGTAAAATCAGATCCAGTAATTGATTGTAATGGGATGCAGTTACAGCGATTATTATTCACTCTCTTTACTGATAAGATGACAATGAAAGTAAATCTGAATGTCTTCAGGGCCATGGAGGTCACTAATGCATCACATGTATCTACTAACTTTTATTTCGAATACTTTTTAGTGTTTATAGCACCAGTTGCTCTATGATTTGAAGTGGCTAGAAATATCTGTGCTAACCGATCATCCCTAGTACTAGTGTTTCTGTATCAGTATGATCTGTTATTATACACAGTGGTGGTTTCTCCATTAGAGTGATTGCGCGACGCACCATCAAAGAAAAGGGAAGGATTTTTTTTGTTACATTCAACCACAGTGTTACGTTAGCTTTCACTATTCTAGACTGTTTGTGCTGCCTCTAAATAGTCCAATCAGCATCGAGTCGTGTTTTGTGTAGTACCTCCCCTTTTTGGGCGATTTCTGTCAAACTGAGAATCGCCCCGAATGCTCTGCACAGACTTTCATTCAAAGATCTTTTTTTTTTCGAACTGCAGGCACTGCAATGCAATCTCAATAAGTTAAGAGAGGGCTAGCCCAGAGTCATATATGTTGCGTTTTCGACGTGCATCCTCGGTAGTTCAGACTTTGTGCACTCGATTCGGGAGTGTGATGTCCGCGATGACGCAGGTGCGGTAAATCTGCAAACAGAAGCATACTTGAAAACATCAGTCAACTTGACTTGTAACTTGCTACTGCAATTTTCCTCTCTGTTTATTTACAATAAAACAAATTATGATATCAAATACCACTGCCTCCTTTCATTTTCATTTCAATATAATAACAGCTGCAGAAATTTACTTAGTTCAGAGATACTGTATGTGTACACTCACAAAGGATTATTAGGAACACCATACTAATACTGTGTTTGACCCCTTTCACCTTCAGAACTGCCTTAATTCTACGTGGCATTGATTCAACAAGGTGCTGAAAGCTTTCTTTAGAAATGTTGGCCCATATTGATAGGATAGCATCTTGCAGTTGATTGAGATTTGTGGGATGTACATCCAGGGCATGAAGCTCCAGTTCCACCACATCCCAAAGATGCTCTATTGGGTTGAGATCTGGTGACTGTGGGGGCCATTTTAGTAATTTACAGTGAACTCATTGTCATGTTCAAGAAACCAGTTTGAAATTATTCGAGTTTGTGACACGGTGCATTATCCTGCTGGAAGTAGCCATCAGAGGATAGGTACATGGTGGTCATAAAGGGATGGACATGGTCAGAAACAATGCTCAGTTAGGCTGTAGCATTTAAACGATGCTCAATTGGCACTAAGGGGCCTAAAGTGTGCCAAAAAACATCCCCCAGAGAATTACACCACAACCCCCAGCCTGCAGAGTGGTAACAAGGCATGATGGATCCATGTTCTCATTCTGTTTACGCCAAATTCTGACTCTACCATCTGAATGTCTCAACAGAAATCGAGACTCATTAGACCAGGCAACATTGTTCCAGTCTTCAACTGTCCAATTTTGGTGAGCTTGTGCAAACTGTAGCCTCTTTTTCCTATTTGTAGTGGAGATGAGTGGTACCCGGTGGGGTCTTCTGCTGTTGTAGCCCATCCGCCTCAAGGTTGTGTGTGTTGTGGCTTCACAAATGCTTTGCTGCATACCTCGGTTGTAACGAGTGGTTATTTCAGTCAAAGTTGCTCTTCTATCAGCTAGAATCAGTCGGCCCATTCTCCTCTGACCTCTAGCATCAACAAGGCATTTTCACCCACAGGACTCCACAGGACTTGTAAACCCTAGGAATGGTTGTGCGTGAAAATCCCAGTAACTGAGCAGATTGTGAAATACTCAGATTGGCCCGTCTGGCACCAACAACCATGCCCACGCTCAAAAATTGCTTAGTGACAGGATAACAGTTTGGCTGACAAAGAAACATTTTGGGTTTTCATTGTATGTAATAGTTGTAAAATGTGAAATTGTATTTGAATAAGAATGTTCAAATGTTAAACATTATTTACACAACTGGATCACTATTCACTATTCTTAAACATGACATGATGAGTTGTTTTTCAGTGCCTATGGTCAAAGAAGAGACAAGAGAAAATGTTTCCATTTAAAAAGACTGTTCATTTAAATATAAAAATTAACTCACATGTTGTTTAATGTTGCATGACTCACTCTGCAGAAGATACTTTAAAATCTAGTAATAGGATAAAATATGTGACAGAAGTAAATGTGCATTTATAATAATAAATACACTGATGGGGCTGTGAAGGCTGGTAAAAACTGGTTATAAAAAAAAAAAAAAAAAAAAAGATTAAAGAAAGCATGACACAGGATGCTCACACCGATTTTATTAAGACACAGATACATTTGTAGAGGTTTGTTTCAGGCTTTGTATACAAATTGTAAGTAGTCTAATCAAAGGAAAACTATTAAAAATAAAGCCCCACAAATGAAATATATAAATACACCAAACAGTAAAAACTATATTAGGTAAGACAGGTTAATTTAGCTTATTGATTGTTTTTTCTGTGTGCCTGTAAACAATCAAGCAGAACATGAAAGACAATTGATCATATTACACAAACTATCCATTGTTTTGGCACTGTTGCAGTTAATGCTATATTAATGCTTAACATTGACACTTCGTTACCTGTTCAAAATAATCCATTAAAAACAAATAGAGATTTGACGAGCGTGCACTGATATTTTCAGTTCCATTCGTTTGCACGTTGTTTCAAAGACACCCCACAATAAGGGAACTAATGAATATTCATGTTAACTCCACCCACGGTACCAACTTACACAACACCGGTCAGAGCACGCTAGCGTATGGACCAATCCCGTTCTGACCAGACTGATTGCTGTTTCTGCGGATGAGATTAGTAATGTGCATAAGTCCTTTTGAGACTAATTACATGCAGCTCGTATTGGCGTTTACTGATCGGAATGCAACAAGTGGAGTTCCACAGACTGCAATCTCCTCAACCTCCAGTCTTTTGAGATGTGGTTTATTTGAGTTTGAAGTGTCACGGTTTATAGTGGATGGTTTATTTCCATTTTTATTAACAAGTAGTTATAAATGTCAGTGAACGGCAATGATTATGGTTCATTTCAGTTCACGATACCCTTGTTGGCCACATGCCTGTGATAGAGTAAAATCGCTTATAGAGGTAAATAACTGATATATTTCTTGTAAAAACGTACTCTGTTACTAACGTAAACCTTGGTTCCCTTGAAATAAGCTCAATGAGGTTAGGTCTGGCCTAGCCTGATTATCCCGTGTTCGTATCGCCTCAGTACCAAAGGGACTGCTCTTGTCGAATGGGCTCTTACTCCAATTGGGCTTTACAGGCCCAAAGAAGAGTAGGCTAGCTGGATTGAATCCACAATCCCACTTTGAATGCCTTTGCTTTGAGAACGGTAACCCTCTGGCGCGGTTTCCCAAAGCATATGAAGAGCTGCTCTCGATCGTCCTCTGTGTTTTGTAATGCAGAGAGAGTGACCATTGTGCTCTGAAAGATGTGGGAGAGCACCTTTGGTACATAGCCCATGCCCTTGGTTTCAGGACGACCTTTGAGTCGTTAGGCCGGAATTCTAGGCAATTAGGGCTTATCGAGAGTGCTTGCAAATCGCCCACACGCTTAACAGACGCTAGTGCCACCAGCAGTGCGGTCTTTTGAGACAGGGCCTTAAGGGCCTATGGACTGTAGCGGTTCAAAGGGGGCCCTCTTTAGGGCTCTCAGTACTGTGGGCAGGTCCCATGAAGGGACAGTGGAAGGGCAAGGCGGATGAAGCCTTCTGGCACCTCTCATAAATCGGACGACTAAGTCGTTTTCTGCCTAACTGACTGGCCTGCTATAAGGGCATGTGACGCCGCTATAAGTCGCTACGTAGACCTTGAGCGTGGAGGAGGATCATCCCTTCTCCAAGAGCTCTTGTAAAAATGACAGTATCCCTGATATGTCACAGGAGTCGGGTTTTCACCCATGGTCTAAGCACCAAGATGAGAACACAGACCATTTGGAGGCATAGATGGGTCGTGTAGACGGAGCTCTAGCCTGTGAAATTGTGTTTAGCACACGCTCAGGGAGTCCTGTGGGTTCCCGTCGAGCGACCAAAGGTGGCAGAGACCACAATCTCTGGGTGCGGGATGCCAAGCGTTCCGTCCGCCTGAGAAAAGGAGGTCCCATCTCAGAGGAACGGCCCATGGGGTCAGCATCTGTGACTGGTCGGCTATCCAGTGCTGATTTTCCCAGAGTGGGGCTACAAGAAGAACCTGCATCTATGGTCCCTGACCCGCCTGATTACTTGTGGAATCAGAGGAACCGGAGGAAAAGTGTAAAGAAGACGGTTGGGCCAGTCTTGGGACAACACGTCCTCGATCTTTGGAAAAATTATTTTGGGGCAATGAGAGTTGTCTTTTGAGGCGAAGACAAGCTTTGCCAAAGACATCCTTTATCGTCTGAACAGTCTGCGGGTGGAGCCTCCACTCTTCTGAGGAGACTCCGCTACTTGACAGCATATCCGCGCCCCTTGTTCAGTTTGCCCGGTAATGCACTGCTATCAGAGACCCAAGTTGCTCTGGGTCCATTACATCAGTCGCGGCGTTAGTCTGAAGAGACGCGCCGATGACAGCCCACCTTGGTGATTTATGTAAGACACCACTGTCATGCGGTCTGATCTGACCAGCACGTGGTGGTTCTTTAGGTCTGACAGGAAGCTCTGGCAGGCTCGTTGAATTGCAATCATCTCGAGGCAGTTGATGTGAAGCCTGCTCACCTCTTTCGATTTATTAAAATTATTGCCAAGTGTTCATATTGCTACCCCTGTGTTGACAGAAGTTGAGAGTCAGCGAGACCAAAAGCACTTCCTTTAGCCTGAGGATTATTCATTTCACTTTTGGTGTAAGAGGGCCTTTACAGTTGCCAAAAATATAACTCTTATTTCTTGTATTATCTTCAATTTAAAATAAATAAGCAAGTCTAGCCCAGGTGAAAAAAAGCAGTGCAAAATAAAGCAATGTACTACTTTCCATAAAAAGTAACTGGGTAATGCAATTTGTTACTTTTTATGGAGTAATGCAACATTGTAATGCATTACTTTTAAAAGTAACTTTCCCCACCAATGTTCTCTGTGTTTGTGATATCATCCTATAAAAATAAAGAGATTATTTTAGTCATCAAAATCGTGTACAGCTTTAAAGGAAAGAAACCAAAATGTGCTCACATGCTCGTTTTAGTTTTCATGAAATCTGGTATGGAAAGCAAACAAGAAGTGAACATTGTGTGTCCACATCTGGAGGTTGCACAAGTGTTTAGGGTAAATGAATCATCCAAAATCCACTACTTAATGGAATTGAATCGCATCACTTCCTCATAAAATTAAATCTGTCTTGGACTAAACTAAACATTTCATCGACTTTTACACATAATAACCTAAAACCTCATGACAGCAACAAAACATTGCATGATAGGCTGATAATAATAGGGTAAAAGCTATAAATAAATTTGAAAGACTTTTACATTTTATATTTGAAACATTTCCAATTTCCACTGAAGTAAAAAGTCAAAATCTGCAGACTGCATCTGATTGCTTTTATTTTTTTATTATATTTTTGATTCCTCATGTACAGGTGCATCTCAATAAATTAGAATGTTGTGGAAAATTTCATTTATTTCAGTAATTAAACTCAAACTCATGTATTAAATTAATTAAATGCACACAGACTGAAGTAGTCTAAGTCTTTGGTTCTTTTGATTGTGATGATTTTGGTTCACGTTTAACAAAAACCCAACAATTCACTATCTCAACAAATTGGAACACTTCATAAAACTAACACAAAAAAAATTTAATTGTTGGCCTCCTGGAAAGTATGTTAATTTACTGTACATGTACTCAATACTTGGTTGGGGCTCCTGTTGCTTCAATCACTGCCTCAATTCAGTGTGGAATAGAGGTAATCAGTTTGTGGCACTGCTGAGGTGGTATGGAAGCCCAGGTTTCTTTGATAATGCTTCTCGTAAATCTACACACATGCGAATGCCTCCTCATTTTTTCTGCACTACTACAATTGGTGAAACCCAAGGTGATGCATCAACTTTCTCAATAACACCTAGGTTAAGAAGATGTTGAAGTTCTTCAGAAACAGCATTACGAGCAGACAATGGTAAACATTTGAAAACACATGTGCTGGAGGTTGAGCAGATTTTATCAGAACAGAAAATCCTCATAAGTGAAGATGCAGACCATTAATTAAATCCATTCCGAGAAGAGCTTTGTCTGACTCGACTATAAAAAAATTAAGTCTCACAGTTAACATCATTCTAGGTAACTGTAACAGGTAAGCATCCAAGCACTGGTATTGGATCACGGGAATAAGTCACCAATTTAACAGGAAGAGGCAGCAAGGCATCTTTCTTTAAGTATGTCTCGTACACAGATTTTGACAAAATGGAAACAGAGAGCCCAGAGTCCACTATCAACTCCATAGGTACAGAAGCAGAAGCGGTTGTGATTGTAGCAGTACACCTAATCTTATCAGTTAGCACATTTTGCATGTACAAAATTTGAAGTTCTCGCAAATTAAATTTAATGTACTCAGCAAGTTTCTTGTGAACGACATTCTCTTGAAAAATGTCCAAACTTTTGACAATTATGGCATTTTCCTGAAACAGCAGGGCATCTAGAATCATTTGCAAGATGTTTGGATGATCCACAACGATAACATGCATGGACTGAAGTCATCTTAGAAGCTTTAGAAGAAGTATTAAAGGAAACAGAAGGCTTTGTAGATGCAGATTATTTATTTTTATACTGACAAACGACTGCCTTAGACTTATCTTGTATTGCTTGCACAGGCACCAGCTTCCCATCTGATATAGTTTTAATTTGTTCACCAGCAGCTTCAATTTGAGTAGCAATCGTGATGGCTTTACTAAGAGTCAAATCAGTTTCCAACAACAGTTTTTCTCTAATACGATGACTGGCCATATTTTCTACTTATTGATCATGTAACATTTCATCAGGATTTGATCCAAACTCACATGGGGCTGCTAAATCTCGGAGTGAGGTTACATATTGTAGGACTGTTTCGCCAGGTACTTGAGCTCGTTTTCTAAAAGTATGCCATTCTGCAATTACATTCCGTCGAGGAACAAAGTATGCTTGTAAAACCTCAGTAGCTTCCTCCATCGTCTTTCCTTGATTTGGCAAAGTATAAAATAATCTCTGACCTTCTGTGCCCAAACAAAAAGCTTTGGGAAATAAAGCTTTCTTTCGTGCAACAGGCCATTCAATTCCAGATGCATTAATGACTAATAAATAATTTCTGAACATCTTTAGCCAAACATCAAAGGATATCGAAGGCTCACCAGGACATGGCAGAAATGGGGTAGGAAATGATGCAACTGCAGCCATCTTTCATTCATAAAGGTAAAATCCTCGTCGCCAATTTTGTAGCGTTTCAAGTCCAGGTCAGCATGAAGAGTCAGATTCCAGAAGTTACATATTCAAAGATTTATTAGCATTAAAGGCCAACAACAAACATAGCCTGTATATTTATAAATTGTTATTTTTTAATCATTGTTTAGAAGTCTGAGGTGAACGTCAGTGAGCATTAGAGAGGAGTAAGATCTGTTCAGATCAGCAGCACTGTTTCTCCTCAGATCCACCGACAGATCCTGAAGTTCAGTCAAACTCTGTGTATGAAACACCTTCATACTGAGAGATTGTGGTGATTTATCACTGTTTGCTTCAAATTATCAGAATTGTTACCCCAAAATTTTTAAACTTTAAAACAGGATTTTTTTTTTGCCTGTTTGTAATAAAAATGACTGAAATCTGTCTGAAATTAAAATGTCATGTAAGATTTCAAATAAAGTTTCCTTGTGCTATGAATCAACTTTGTAATGTTTTAGATTGTTTGTTTACTTCTCTTTTTGAGTGACAGCAATTATTAATCACTCTCCTAACTGATCAGGTGACAAGTGAAAGTAATATCTGGATGCAACAAACAAGACTGATAATCACTTTTTTTTTTCAGAACTTGCTGTGGTCATTTCTAGTGTTCATTAACCAGCTGATTTGAGTATTTGTGCATTTTTGGCATTTGTGCATTTGTGTTATTGTGGCATTTGTGGTATACGTGGCATTTGTGGTATTTCATTGATCTTAAATACTTAAAGGCCCTTGAAGAGATGGTTTTCGCATCCTCTTTTACTATATAATGAATACATAATCATATTTTTCTTAAAACTATGTATCTAATCTGGTATTAATGTTATGCCAATGTCTGTATTTGGTATCTGAGAGGTGACTGACGGCATGCAGTAACTGTTTACTCATTCATCCCGGCTTTCAGAAAATAAAATATGTGTTTGTTTTGCAATAATTCATCTGAATCATTATATAATCAAAAGTTATATGCCTTTAAGGGCCCACTAATGGCAATCACAGTTATGTAACTGTTATGTTTGGTTAACATTTCTAATACTTTTTAGGGTGTACCATTAGTCGCTATATATTTTGAAGTTGCTAGAATTATCTGTACGGTTAGCGTATCACAACCTGTAGAATTGACATCAACCTTTTTTCTACAGTCTTTGGAAGTGTGGAGAATAGTGAGTTGTCGAGTCAGTTCAAGTTTAACCACATCTTTTTTGTGGGAGTGGTGTCCTTCTTCTTCTTTTTAAGTTCTGCAGCATTTCTGCTCAGATTCACTGTAAAGTTAACCTCCTAACTGTATATGAATTAAACAACCAGAGAATGAGGACGGTGCAGCTTTTACTCTTGTGTAAGTTGAAGTTAATTCAAGATTTTGTTCTGTTTTTATTATTTTATTGTCATGTGTTTAATATAAATAATCTAAATAATATGTTTGTTTTTTTGTGTAGGTCTGCTGGTGTGTCAGACTACAGAGAGTTTAACTGATAAACTTGTGAATTTAGGGGCAAACGTGACTTTAGACTGTCCGATTGATGTAAAAGACATTTATTGGGTTTTCCAGAAACTGACAGACTCTCCTCTGTTGATACTGCGAACTTACACAACACAATCTAAAACAGACAAAAGGCTAAGAAACAAATATTCATCACTTACTTTTAGCCGATTATTTATAATGAACGTAACTATGAATGAATTAGGAATATATTATTGTGTAAAACCAGACAAAACTCTACAGATCAGCAATGGCACCAGACTTTACATCACTGGTAAGTGTGTTTAAAATTATCTCTACAAATTGATCAGTTGTTATACATATAAGTAGTTATTATCTACATATTGTGTTAAATTTGTATTTTAACCTTTATTTCTATCAGAGGTAAATGAAAAATGTACGTATGTTTGGTATTTCCAAACACTAAACTCTTGCATTTTCTGTTCAGAACAAGCTGCTCGAGATCACAATCAGACAGAACTGAAAAATAACTCGCAATGTCAGAATACACAGCAGCCTTTCATAGTTTCGTGCTTCATACCAATCATTGTGATGTTACACGATATGATGTCATTTTCTGTTATTTTTCCTTTATTTAATGAAGAACTTAGTACAAACTCCTCCTAGGATGTTGCTCTGATTTCACGAAAATTGAACCAGATCCTCTTCAGACCATGCTGAAAAAGGTTATGGATGGTTATGGTTATGTTATTTGTCTAACCATTTTCGAAAAACGTGTGATAAAATTTTTATTTTGTGAAAACAGTAGTACGGCTGTATCTCCTCAATGGTTTAATGTATTGAGACCAAACTTAGTCCATGTTAACACAACCATGACCTGAGATTACATTTCAGCGTAGCACCACCTAGTGGTCAGAACATTTGTAAAATTGCTATTTTTGCTTATAACGTTTGAATGATTTGGCCAAAAATCAAAACTGGTCTCTTTAGATTCACTGGAGCATGCCGATTCGAACCATAACCAGTTTTCCCATGTCCGCCATTTTGGGCGTCATCCATTTTGAATGTTGTCATAAAAAGCTATATTTTACCAATGCATTGGCGTTATGAAACTAGATGTGTATATTCAGCACTATGCTCTGATGGGACTCAAAATGTTTTGGGGCAGCACCACCTTGTGTTCAAGCTGTATCTGAGGCTGTATCTCTGCAAAGCTTTGACATATTGACACCTCATACTGACCACGCCACATCCGTTTGGTGACAGCGCCACCTGTGGTCAAAAGTGATAAATATTGCTTAACTAATAATAATGACATTTCTAAAAATACTAACAACATTGTTATATTTGTCTATTACTTTTGTCATTTCTGAAATGATATTTATGCAGATTTGTTTCCAATCTAAATGTGAAGGATGAATACCCTTTATTTTAAAAGTTTACTAACTATCCAAACAATAAATTAATACTTTGCTTTTCTAAAAGAAGTGTCTCAAGATGACAGCAGTAATACCACACTGCCCATCACTGGTAAGTCACTGTCAGTAAATATATTCAAAATAAATAACTAAATGTCATGAATGCATGGCATTTATTAATTTTTTCTTACAGTTAGTCAAACATTATAGAAGTTACTTTACCAGGACATTTTTCTAATAATTATAGAAACATTATAGAAGTTACTTTACCTGGCTGTAGAAGATAAAACTTGATATTTTTACCAAAAACACAGAATCTCTTCGAAGTCACAATCCACCACAAGATCAGATTCCCATCATTATTTTAAGTCTGTTGACTGTTGCGCTGTTTGCTGCAGTGATAGGTGAGTTAAAAAATCAAGACCATAATATATTTAAACCATGTGATGTAAAGATATCTAAGCTTTAAAAACATTTTTTACATTTATTATAGATATTATACTTGATATAAAATAATTAAAACATATTTATAATAATTATATTATAAATTATATATAAAATATAGGGCCGGGACTTTAACGCGTTAATTGAGATTAATAAATTACACAAAAAATAACGCGTTAACTAAGATTAATTAATTACAGAAAAAAAAATTCCCGCATTTTTAATAACTTATTTTTGCACCGCGGAACGTTTCTCACTGGATGAGTTTCGGCGGACCGATTATACTGAAGCACCAACTAGCGTTCGCATATCACCGCAGCAGCACATTGAGCCTCAAGTATCACCTCAACACAAAACACATAGCAGCTAGCGTGGACTTTACATTTTATGTTGAACTATGTATTATTTTGTTGGTGCAACAGTTTATGTTGAACTCTTTATTGTTTTGGCCAAGGTTATTGAGAGTTGGACTTAGTATGTTATGGCCTCTGAAGCAACAGAGAGATGTTTTCTAATAGTCAGGGTTTCCAATGTTCTGAATGTAATTGACAGTACTGTGTTTTACAGAATGTTCCAGCACCTATAAGCTTCCTGAATTTCTGAAATGTACTATTTCTAAATTGTTTCTAAATATGCTATTGCTACACTTCATGGCAAAAATTGCACTGGTCTGCTAGACTTGGTTGAACAAAAATAAATAATATTTTGTTGCTTAAGCTTATGTATTCAGTCATTATTCAATGGTATACTATAAATCCATGTGAAAAAAAAATTTGTTCTCAGGTCAAATATTTATATGCGATTAATTTCGATTAATTAATTACAAAGCCTCTAATTAATTAGATTAATTTTTTTAATCGAGTCCCGGCCCTAATAAAATAATAATGAATTATACATAAATATAATATTTAAGTACAGTTTTGTTTGTATTATTTATTGAGTAGCAGCATTTAATCAAATATTGTGTTATTCTAGGTTTATTAATGATGAACCATAAACTGTCTAAGGAAATTCCTAAATATGCCAATTTTCATCAGGTAAGATGTTTCTGATTGCTGTTTATGTTATAAATTTGGTTATTATCACTGCTTTTGCAATTTTTTTTTATTTTCCAGGAAACAAAACAAAATTTTTTAAAGTAAATAATGAATGTGTAAACATAAAGAACTGGCTTGATAAATGGAAATAAACATGCATGATTTTTTTTGTCGTTTAGATTTCTACAATGAAGTTTGGTGAGAGTAACAGAGGAAAAACAGATACTGTATATCTAGAGGTGCTGCCAAATATTTAGAGGTCCTGTGTGAAACAGTGATTTGTTGCTGTTTGCTTCAACTGAGCAGAATTATGCACTTTTCCTAAACATGTAATGAAATTACTTGCTCTTGTCTGTTCATAATAAAACATGACTTAAATATGTCTGCAATTAAAATGTCCATTAAGTTTTATAATAGCGTTTGCTTTTGAGTAATATGCTTTGTAATGTTTTTGATAGTTTTTTATGTCTTTCTGAGTTGCTAAAATCTGATTGTATTGGGATGCAGTAACAGTAAAAGTTTATTCGCTCTCCTGTTTGATCATGTGACAGTGAATGTAATATGTGAATGTAACAAACACACAGCTTTTCATTTCACAAGACATTAACTGATGGACTGGAGTGGTGTGGATTACTTGTGGATTATTATGATGATTTTATCCATTATATTAGGACTCTCATTCTGATGGCACCCATTCACTTTAATAGACCTATTGGTGAGCAAGTGATGTAATGCTACATTTCTCCAAATCTGTTCTCATTAAGAAACAATGATCTAAATCTTGGATGTCCTGAGGGTGAGCACATTTTCAGCAGTTGTTTAGTTTTGGGTGAACTCTCTCTTTAAAGAGACATTGTAGGTTGTCCAGTCATTTTGAGTTCAACTACAACTTCTTGGGAAGGGAGTGGTTTCCTTTTATTTCTTAAGTCTTGCAGCACTTCCTCTCAGATTTGCAAGTTAACCATCTTATTGTATACGAATTAAACAACTGGTGCAGCTTTTACTCTTCAGTAAGTTTTAAGTTCATGCCCAGAATAAGACTGAATATTGTTTACAGCAGTGTACACACACACACACACACACACAGAGAAGTGGGGAGCCAGTATTGAAGGAGGAAGAGAGCGCTGTTCATTCGCCCCACTACACTTCCTGCTGAACCTGATACTCGAACCCACAAGTTTGACTCGTTAACCATTAGGCCATGACTGACCCACAAACAGAAATAATCTGAAATGAAATAATCTGAATGATCTGTGATCTGATTTGAACAACCCCAGACTGACTGACCTGTGTTTTGTTTTATTAAGTCAAGTTGATTACTATTTTTTGTTTATATATATATATATATATATATATATATACACACACACACAAACAATTAAGCTAACAATGTTTTACTCTAATTTTTCAGCAGAATATACTTCTCTAGACTGTATGAGATGAAGGGATGTATTGTACCTCTTCTTCATTTCTGCAGAAAATCTGCTTCAATTCCTCATTTTGACATTGCTGGTGTCTTTTCGTACAGGCTTTGACTTTGAGCTGGAATAACAGGCATAAAATAGCTTCAGAAAACATCACAATGTTCAGTATGACGTATAAAACAATCAGAGACTGCTGTGTCATCTGATGTTGTGACTGTTAAAAATAAAGGTTTTAAATGTTACAATTTACAGCAACCTATGCATTGCACAGGTGAAGGATAAAACATCATGAATCCAGTCATAAATCCATAGAAATTCAAATCTAACATCTGTTTTGACCTTTTTGATTTACACACACCACTGTCATGTCTGTGTGGGGTGACAGGGACCTGGTGACATGGCAGTCAGGGTGCCAGAGGGGTCATATAGCCATAAATATTTAACCACATCTTCTTTGTGGGAGTGGTTTCCTTCCTCTTCTTAAGTTCTGCAGCACTTCTGCTCAGATTCAGAAAGTTGCAGAATTTACTCTTCATTAAACTGAAATTCATGCAAGATTGTGTTAAGCCAGTGTAAGGGCCTGACGACTGGTGTGATATGCTCAGATTTTCAGATTCTAATCAGAATCCTGGTAGCAGCATTTTGGATGAGCTCCACTGCTCCGGGTGTGTGTGTGTGTGTTTGTGGCACATCTAACAATTAATTTTAACAATGCATTGGCAGAGGGAGTCAATGGGGCTGTAGTCATTTGGGGATGAGGCTAGGTAAATCTGGGTATCATCAGCATAGCTGTGATAGGCAAGTTGTTTTTTTCTCATTATTGACTTAGTGGCACCATATACAGGCTAAACAAGAGCGGTGCAAGAATTGAGCCTTGTGGGACTCCGCATGTCATGGACGTCCACTTGGACTTATGCTCTCCTAGACTCAGATAATAGCCTCTCCCTTCTAAGTATGATCTGAACCATTTGAGTACCATCCCAGAAAGCCCGACCCAGTTTTCCAGTCTCTCTAGTAGTATGTTATGATCGACAGTGTCAAACACAGCACTGAGATTTTGCAATACCAGCACTGATATTTTGCCAGAGTCACAATTTAAGCGAATATCATTTATTATCTTAAAGCTGCGGTAGGGAACTTTTGACGCTCTAGCGGTTAATAAACAGAACTGCTTGCGTCTTGCGGAAGAACATCGTAGCCGGAACTACTTCTCTCTGTTTATGTCTATGAAGAATCACAAAGGTACTGGGTTACTCCGCCGCGGTGCTCCCTAAATCTAAAATAGTCTGAATATAAACACTTATTATAGGTGCACCCTAGTGATTCAGGACAAGCTAAAAACACAGTTTGGAAAATGGATTCATGGTGTACTCGCTTATTATGTTAATTTTTCTACATTTTGAACACAAACAAAGTTACGGACCGCAGCTCTGATTGGTTGTTTTTTACCGGGAGCGATGGAGTTTCTGCAAATGGCAATAGGACCACTGGGAGGAGCCAGAGGAGCTTGATTTTTTCACAGATTATCTGTCTCATATTTTACTGTCAGGACATAATGACAGGTTTAACAAATATGTAAAAAATATTTCACCTTGTATACTCACCTTTAATGAGTGCTGTCTCTGTGCTGTGATGCTGTCAGAAACCTGATTGAAAATTGTTCAGGTATCCATGTGAGTTTAAGTTTTTGTTCAGCTGATTTAAAACTACCTATAATTTTGGCTATAAAAGGAAGATAAGATATTGGTCTAAAATTGCTCAAAATGGTGTTATCAAGATTGCTCTTTTTCAGGAGGTGCTTAACAACTGCAGTTTTCGGGGAGTTTGGAAATGTCCCAGAAAGAAGTGAGGCGTTCACCACTTCTAAAAGATCTGTTATTATAGCGGGGACCCGACACATATCACTGAGTGCTGCTATCAGTTGTTTTTGGTTCACCTTCAGTAGATAGAGGGTTTGGGCCCTGACGTTGTGGCAGCGGTCGGAGACCTCTCATAGGAACATGGCCCACAGGCTTTGGTTGG
This sequence comes from Carassius auratus, assembly GCF_003368295.1. Lineage (NCBI taxonomy): Eukaryota > Metazoa > Chordata > Actinopteri > Cypriniformes > Cyprinidae > Carassius > Carassius auratus. The sequence goes on along the minus strand of NC_039264.1, from coordinate 27,795,527 downwards.
GGGGCCGGCCGATTTTTGGTGATTTCTGCGCCTTGCAGCGAACGAGTGTGAGAATTAAGTCCCAGCATACACCAATTCCTCCATTTTCTGTGAGAAGCACAGAAGTGGAGATGCTGGAAAGAGGATTAATGTGTCTGGTGAGCGGGGCTGTGTCTCTGGTGTTTCCGGTGGCTGTGATATGTTGTCCTGGCTTCCCTGGCTGTTTTCCAGAAAGTCGTCCTCGGTTGCTGAATCTTGTAGCTGTTTTGATACATCACAGTCAGTCTGTGAGGAGCTCTGTGGGCAGGGCTCAGCCGGGATAGTGTCCATGAGCAGTGCTTGTTGTGGCTGCATGGTGTTATCAGTGTCCTTGTGGGATACAAGGGTTAAATCCTAGACAAATCAGAGAAAAGTACAGAAATAAGAAGCAAAGCGCAGAGCAGTAAGCTAGAACGTCCGAACGGTAGCGAAACCGGAAGCAAATCTAGTAGATGAAGGATTCACAGACATTTACTTTCATTTCAGTCCGAGATCTACAAAAACGCTGATGAATATTTGGTATTTCTGAATAAAACTCTTCGCAGAAGCTGCTCAAAATCAGAAAGAGACAGAACTGAATCAGTCACAACATCAAACAAACAGTAGGCTCAGATTGTTTTATGCGTCATATTGAACATTGTGATGTTTTCTGCAGTGATAGGTGAGAAGTCAGGATTCTGTGTGTATTATACAAAGCAGCAATAATAAACAATATCAAAGACCAACTTAAAATTATTTTGTATTACTTGATACATAAATGTTGGTTCTGTTTAAGGCCTATTCCAGATCAAACTCCAAGCGTGTAAAAAAAAGACACCAACAATATCAAGATGAAGAACTGGAGCAGCTTTACAGCACAAATGATGAAGAGGTGCGACACTCTTATTCAGATCTGAATGTGTTTAGTGAATATAATCTTTCCACATGAACATTAGAAGCTCATTTCTCTTTTGTTTTGTAGTTTTCTGAAGTGGAGTTTCGTCTGTTTCACCTGACCAACAACACTTTGGTTCCTTTTCAAAAGCCAAAGACAAAACCTAGACAAATATAATCGAGAGTAAATCATCTAATATAGTCTTATAGAAGTATATTTTGTTGTGAGTGAAAATGGTTGGCTTGACTGTTGTTTGTTATATTGAATGATGTTTGATAGCTACATAAACATGTATGTGACGCAAAATTCTCAATATTTTATTTTCAGTATAGTTTATCTTTGTTTTTCTTATGATAAAGTCTAATAAATGAGCCCATACAACATGCTTGACTCAGGTATCATGTAAATAATGATGCAAATAAAAAAAGGCAATAAATAGACCTAAATAAATCACCCTTTTGTTGTTGATACAAAACCACATGACTTTCTTCTGTTTAACACAAAAGGAGAAATGAATGGTCAGTAGAGTTTTGTGTATGACGTGACCGGTTAGAGATTCCTCCTTCATAATGATCAGTGAAACAATGACCAGACACTTCTTAAAAGAGTTACAAATTAGATACAGATTCTCACAAGGACCGCTGACAGACAAAATAACTAATAATCTACATGAAGATGATTTTCAGTGTCAGTGAATAAATTTTTTTGTTTAATTAAGTCATCTGTGATTTAGTGACATTAAAGTCTCCTCAGTATAAGTTTAACAAACATCAGCTTTACGAGGGAAGGGCGCCATCTATCTGCTGATACAAGAACCACCATTTGATGAGCCTCACTGAGGTAAACTCAGTTTTATCAATAAAAAGGTTAAAAGCAAACGTTTCAGCAAATGTTTTATTATGAACAGACAAGAGCAAATCATTTTTTAAAAGTCTTTGGGAATCATAATTTCATTACAAGCATCTCTCAGTTCTGATCATTTGAAGCAAACAGCGATAAATCAACACATTTTCTCAGTAAGAAGTGGTTTTATACAAAGAGTTTGGCTGAACTTGTTGATATTCAGGATCTGTCAGTGCTGCTGGTCTTAATGTTATTCTTCTGTCATTCTCACTGAAGTTCATGTCAGACTTCTAAATAAATGATAGAAAAATATATATTAATAGCTTATTAACGTTTATAAAGACACATTCATTGCTTGGCTTACTAAAATTTGTTCTTGACATTAGATCTCAGTTATATTTGTATAAATGTGACCCTGGACCCTGGTCATAAGGATAATAATACATAATATAAAATCATTTGAAATCTGAATAAATAAGCTTTCCATTAATGTAGGGTTTGTTAGGACAATAAAAATCTGGAAATTTGAAAATCTTTTTGTTGTTGTTGAAAAAAATCAACTTTAAAGTTGTCCAAATGAAGTTCTTAGCAATGCATATAACTAATAAAAAATTAAGTTTCAATATATTTATGGTAGGAAATTTACATAATATATTCATAGAACATGATCTTTACTTAATATCCTATTGATTTTTGGTATAAAATAAAAATGTATCATTTGGACCCGTGCTACTTATGACAGGTTTTGTGCTCCAGGGTCAAAAACGTACAGCAGTTCATCACTTACCAGCGGTGTGCAGTCTGATACCGTCACTGATCTTTAAAGCCCAGCCTGCTTTTATACAGTAATAAATTCCCAAATCATCAACACTGACATTATTGATTATCATTTCGCTCCTGTCTCCCTCTAAATATTTGTTCCGGAATTTTTCATCATAATAATCAGTCTCTTCAGATCCGAATGTTCGCATTATCATCATTGGACGAGCTGGCAGTTTCATCAAAAACCATATAGCGGCTTTACATTTAAACTCACAAGCTAAAGTCACATTGTGTCCTAAAATCACCTGCTGATCAGTTAAAGCTTCTGTGGACTGACTCCACACACACAGACCTGAAGAAACAGAAAACAGATGATTGAGATCATCTGATCATGACAGAATCACACTCAATCACACAGAAATAAACTTACAGAGCAGAGACAGCAGCAGTGTCTTCATTCTTCAGCTTGTTGAACTGTGTTCAGGTTAAACTTGTGTTCAGGTTGAAGTTTATAGTGTCTCTTAGAGGAAGTGCTACTGCTGAGCTGCAGAAAAGATCAAATGAACCAAATGACTCAGTGACATGAAGCAAGTCCAACCTGATCCTTTTACTGTAAGTGATGCATCCTTCAGAAAAGAAATCAGGATCAAATATACATCTTAACTTCTATTCAAAATCAGTTCAGAATTGCTATTTTATTTAAAGATCTAAAACAAATAAAGTTTCTAAAATATACTTTTTTTCTTTTGGAAATGGGTGTATGTCATAATGTCTTCACTCAGTCCAGAGCAGAGAGATAAAACTGATCATCTACAGGCGACAGATATTATATTATAAAACGTTTTACTTCAGTAAAATTTCGTTTGGAAGTGTTATGGAAATGGTGATTATATTTTATTATTATTATAGAAAACTGAATTCAACCCTTCTTAATGCACTTTATAAATAAATCAGAGGCTTAAAAGAGAACATTAAATAAGAGATATTCATTTTTTTATTACACTCATAAAAATCCATGCGATGCCATAGTAGAACCATTTTTGGTTCCACAGAGAACCATTCAGTCAAAAGTTCTTTAAAGAACCATCTCTTTCTCACTGATTTATAATCTGAAGAAGATGTTAAAGGTTCTTTATGGAACAATTTAGACAGAAAACGCTCTTCTATGGCATCGTGAAGAACCTTTATTTTTAAAAGTGTATTTAGTTTAAGACAAATCTCTTTTTAGGAAAAATTACACAATTCAGTTCCATTGTGTCTGAAAATAAAGGATCCATCATGATTCACAACCGTGCAACCTTCAGATAAGCTTGATTTGAAATTTAGACACAATTTTCACTTCCTTTTTTGTGAAATATTAAATAGGAAATATCTTTCAAAAACAATATATTTTAGTTTAGAGGACTAACATAAACATTCGAATAATTTCTGAAGGATGTGACACTCAAGACTTTAAGGCTGCAAAAAATTCAGCTTTCCCATCACAGACATAACTTATATTTTTAAATTGTAATAATTTTGGCTTGTCTTTTGTGTTTCTCATATCTTACTGACTCTTGCTTCATTTAAACGCAGCAGCTTGTTATCGACTGTATTTATTAAAAATGAAACTGGAGGTCTTCAGTGTTAAAAGTAGACCTATGTTAAGAAGGCTTCCTTAAGTGTTCATGTTGCTCCCTGCATTTTGACAGAAGTTGGGAGTCAGCGAGACCAAAAGCATCTCCTTCAGCCTGAAACAGTGGTGTAAGAGGGCCTTTACAGTTGGCAAAACTCTTTTTTTTTTTTTTTAATGAATAAGCAAGCCTAGCCCAGGTGACAAAAAGTGATGCAGAATAAATTAATGCATTACTTTCCATAAAAAGTAAAAGTTAAAGTTTTTATGGAGTAATGCAACATTGTTATGCATTACTTTCAAAAGTATCTTTCCCCAACAATGGTCTTTGTATTTGTGATATCATCCCATAAAAATAAAGAAAGATTATTTTAGTCATTAAATCGTGAACAGCTGACATGCTCTTTTTTGGTATCTGATGAAATCTGGTCTGGACAGCAAACAGGAAGTGAAGATTGTGTGTCCATATCTGGAGGTTACACAAGTGTTTAGGAAAACTGAATCATCCAAAATCCACTACTTAATGGAACTGAATTGCATCACTTCCTCATAAAATGTGTCTCGGACTAAGCATGTCATCATCATTTACACATAAGAACCTAAAACCTCATGACAGCAACAAAACATCACATGATAGGCTAATAATAATAGGGTAAAAGTTATAAATACATTTAAATTAAAATTAAATAAAAAAATTAAATTAAATTAATGCATTTAGCAGACGCTTTTATACAAAGCGACTTACAATGCATTCAGGTTAACAATTTTCTCCTAACGTGTTCCCTGGGATTCGATGGGATTCTAATGCAATGCTGTACCACTTGAGCTACAGGAGCACTTTTTTTTAACATTTGAAAAGCTTTTACATTTTATAATATTTTAACAATTTCAATTTCCACTGTAAAAAAATAAATAAAAAAAAAAGTAAAACTCATTACCTGCAGCCTACAGATGATTGCTTTTATTTATTTGTATTATAGTTTTGTCCCTCATGTACCTGTTTATTTGGTCTGGAATGAGCAGAAATCACAACCAGAAAGTTATTTTTAACATAATTTGATGAAGCTGCAGAAAATGATGCGTCCTATACAGCTGTTTCTCCAAACTTATTTTGTCCTGTATTAGAATTGTTTTTGTTAATTAAAACAGCAATTATGTATATTTGATCCTGATTTCTTTTCTGAAGGATGCATCACTTACAGTAAAATGATCAGGTTGGACTTGCTTCATGTCACTGAGTCATTTGGTTCATTTGATCTTTTCTGCAGCTCAGCAGTAGCACTTCCTCTAAGAGACACTATAAACTTCAACCTGAACACAAGTTTAACCTGAACACAGTTCAACAAGCTGAAGAATGAAGACACTGCTGCTGTCTCTGCTCTGTAAGTTTATTTCTGTGTGATTGAGTGTGATTCTGTCATGATCAGATGATCTCAATCATCTGTTTTCTGTTTCTTCAGGTCTGTGTGTGTGGAGTCAGTCCACAGAAGCTTTAACTGATCAGCAGGTGCTTCTAGGACACAATGTGACTTTAGCCTGTGAGTTCAGGTTAAAAGGTGTTATCTGGTTTGTGATGAAACTACCAGCTCGTCCAGAGATGATTCTGCGAACCTTTGGATCAGAAAAAAAGACTGAATATTACGATGAAAAATTCCGTGAGAGATATTCAGAAGGAGACCGAAGCCGTTTAGTAATCGATAATGTCAGCGTTGATGATTTAGGACATTATTACTGTATAAAACCAGGCTTTTCTCTACAGATCAGTGATGGTATCAGACTGCACACCGCTGGTAAGTGATAAACTGCAATTATTATTATTATTATTATTATTATTATTTAGGCAAAACTGTTTTGCAATCTCAGTGGCAAGAATGAATGCCCAGTTTAAGCAATACATTAATGGACGGTGATGTACAAAGCCTGTACATCACTGTCAATACATCTGATTATTATTAAAATATCAACATTATTTTTTAGTTATTATTAATAAAATTTATTTCTATTAAACAATTATAAGAAATCTGCTTAATTTGTTTAAATGATCATTATTGTTGTATTATTGTTTAGGTGAACTTCAGTGAGCATTAGAGAGGAGTAAGATCTGTTCAGATCAGCAGCACTGTTCCTCCTCAGATCCACCGACAGATCCTGAAGTTCAGTCAAACTCTGTGTATGAAACACCTTCATACTGAGAGATTGTGGTGATTTATCACTGTTTGCTATCAGAATTGTGATAAAAAACTTTTTTTTCAAGGACTTTAAAACAGGATTTGCTTTTGCCTGTTTGTAATAAAAATTACTGAAATCTGAAATTAAAATGTCATGTAAGATTTCAAATAAAGTTTTCTTGTGCAATAAATCTACTTCGAGGATGGCTTCTCTTACTCATTTTCTACAGTCTTTGGAAATGTGTAGAATTCGGTCTTTAGTTCTCCCTCTAGGGTTTAACTGTAATTCCGCTACATCCCTTAAATACATTAATAACAGTAAGTTGTCCATCTTATGTACAAGACCAAAGACTGAAAGACAAACATTCATCACAGACTTTAAGCTGATTTTATTAGGAACGTAACTGACCCACTTTATATTAAGTGGCCTTAACAACTCTGCAGACCCGGTACCGGGTCCGAAAATAGCATGCCAGATGTTTGTGTCTCATTTGCATATCCTTCCTTATATGGTATATGGTATATGGTGGGTTCATTTGAAAGCTTAGAGTGTTTTCTTTACAAAGAATACCATTAATTGGGGTTTTATGATACATAAAGTAGTCAAATTAAGCTAAGAAATATATTTCCCCCCCCCCATAAATTTCCATCTAACGATTGCGAATACGTTTTCATAAGAATGTGTATTTAAAATATTTTTCACAAAACAGTCAAGTCATATATCACAAGAAAGCTCTCATTCTCAGGAATCTGATGATGAATCTGATTTTATTGTGTGACAATCACAGATCGAATGATCTTCAACAGAATCGCGATGTAAATTATTGCAAATTATTATTTATACATTTTGCACCGCTTCAGTCAGCCGCAAACAGCCACGCATACCTATATACTCGATAAAATCTTTTAGATTAGAATCTCTTCTTTCAAACAAGACCATTTTTACGTTTCTGCGTGCTTCCATTGCTGAGATATGAAGCGTTTTGTACAAGTGCGCAAAAGCGCTCCAAGAGCTGTATGATTGACAAGATCTTCAACTCATATAGACGGGTCTAAAAGCCTTTCTTCTGCTATAGACATCTGACCTCTTTTGTGAAGCGCTATTTGTCCTAATAGCTGCCATTCACAAGTCGTTCCCTCCAATCAAAGGTGTGATTCAGCACCGCGGGAGGGACAGGAACTGGACAGCGACTGCCCAGTCCTTTCCGCCGGTGTGACGCGCTGGTCTCTGGGAAACCGAGTTTTTGGCTGCTTCTAAACAAAGGCCACGCGAGGCGAAACTACAAGCGGCCGAATCTCCGGATTTATAATGCATAATATTCATAAAACAAGTTATGGGTGGCCACCTTCGCCGTGGAGAGGTCAGGACGCGCATCTGGTAAGCCTATACGCGTGCTACTTGCCTTTTATACATATGATTCTTTATTCTGAGGCCTGGAAGCTCCGGTAGCAATAAGCTAATCTGTTTATTTTCAATATCGTACAGTATTTGACCGCATCTCAGTGAAGGTACAGTAATCAGTACAGTACTGGGGGAATAAACATAAATTAGTTTGTTGACGCTCCAAAGTTCGCGCAAAAGCTTCGGGGAGCGTGTTTACGCTGAATCAGAACCAAAACAAACAGACACACTGATAAAACATCAAAATATTAAATATGAATGAGACAGGCGAGGTCTCCCAATCTTTACACGATGCAGAATAGACATAAATGAAATGATATGAAGCTGGAGATTGTGGATTCTATTTTAGATTTTGATAGACCAGATATTTTTTATAATTTTATGCATGTTGCTATTGTGTAATTTGACTTATTCTCTTTCAAAGACTGTTCAGAAAACACACACACAAAAAAAGCACATTGTATTGAGATGGTTCATCATATGTGAAACAAGATAAATAATACTATTTGTCACAAACAGAAGCTTTTTATGTAACTTCTGAGTGTTTTCTGTAAAATAATATACAGAGATCACATTATTCCATACTGCAAGTGTGCAAAAGATGACTTCATACTTATTTAGACTAAAATTTTATACAAAAATGGTATTATTCCTTCCTTCAGTTGGAATAGAATAACTTTAGCATAGATTAGGATAGAAAGAAATTTCTGTTTTCCTCTAATAGCAGACAAATGTTAGAAAAAAATGACATTGGTCTGAAGTTGCTAGGCCTTTCATTGCCTGAGCTATTCTATTTCAAACTTCAGGTTACACAAATAAAATAAAAAAGCGCCTTGTTTTTTTCCCTATTTATTATAACACAGACAGCATATATTGTCATTTTTATCAATTTCAACAGTGTTTTATGTCATTTCAAAGGGTTTCCTTTGAAATTATACCAAACTTTCTGAGCTTACACTGTAGCATTAGTATAGGCAGGCATTCAAAATTAGGTAGGAAAATGAAAAACGAAAATCCCCAAAATAGCATTTGTGCTTAAGAGGTTTTAACTACTATATACTTACATTTTAATTAATAATTTAGTACAATGTACTTATTGTGTACATACATGTTTTTACATTGTACTTATATAAAAAAAAACATGTAATTACATCTGTATTTAATTTCTGTAATTACATTTATAATTACACTGTTGACCCATACTTTACACCTTAACCCACCCTTAAACTTACCCATACCTCCAACCCCCCTCCCCCTCCTTGCATTTTCTGTTCAGAACAAGCTGCTTGAGATCACAATCAGACAGAACTGAAAAATAACTCGCAATGTCAGAAGTCTCTCATAGTTTTGTGCTTCATACCAATCATTGTGATGTTACACTATATGATGTCATTTTCTGTTATTTTCCCATTATTTGATGAAGAACTTACTTTTTCGAACTCCTCCTAGGATGTTGCTCTGATTTTCACAAAAATTTAACTCATTTAACACATTTAAAAGACTTTTTGACATTTAAAAGCTTTGACATATTGACACCTCACACTGACCACGCCACATCAGTTTGGTGACAGCGCCATCTGTGGTCAAAAGTGATAAAACATTCCTTAGCCAATAATAATGAAATTTCTAAAAATGCTAATAACATTTCAATACATTGGCCTATTGTAATGAAACAGGTCTCAAATATTCCTTGGGTCATGCCAAGAACAAAGATACCAATTATACCATATAGTCAACCGAACCAAGGCCTATAAAATACCCAGAAGTTCAAATATTGCCGCCGAGTGACATGACTTGTCTTAAAGGGACATAGACTGAACTTTCTGTCCACCATTTAGATTTTTCTTAAAAACCTACTTTTTGAACTCCTAGATCGTTTATCTGATTGTCACCAATTTTGAGTCAAATTTGAGTATGCTGACAACTAGTTATGCATTTTGTGTCAATAGATGAAACAACAAAGTCTAGGCATAATGCCGAAATGACTCTGAAGCAGTATCTCTGCAAAGCTTTGAAATATGCTTTTGCCATTGTCACCTCATCCAGAAAATACCACATTGATTTGAAAACAGTGCCACCTATTGGTCAAGTGCTAAGCCATTAAATTTACATTTATTCATTTAGCTGACGCTTTTATCCAAAGCAACTTACAATTGCGATACATGTCAGATGTCACACGCCTCTGGAGCAACTAGAGGTTAAGTGTCTTGCTCAGGGACACATTGGTATCAACCAGTGGATTCGAACCCAGGTCTCTCCGACCAATGGCATGTGTCTTATCCACTGCGCCATCACCATTCATGATTTTTAAACTATTTTGAATCAAATCAGCTTTTCATTTCACAAGACATTAGCAGATGGACTGGAGTGTTGTTGAATATTGTGGTGTTTTATCAGCCACACGTGTCAAACTACAGAGATTTTTTAACTGATGAATGGGTTAGGCCAAAATGTGACTTAAGAAAACAATCACATAACAAAAATATTGTTATGACAAAGTCTTATAAATGAGCCAATACAGCTTGCTCATGTAAATGATGGAAAATGTCAATAAATAAATCACCCTTGTGTTGAAACAAAACCTAGCTAGTGGCTCTGGGCACACGAGGAAGCAGTTGCTGAGTTTCGTCGAGACATGAATTTGTCTCATGGGGAGGGGCCATTGGCACCATATTACACAGTACCTGTCTCTCCTCAGTGTCCTCAGGAGACTGTACTGCCAACCCTGCCAGTGTTTCAGGGCGCAATGATCTCCAGCAAGCGTTTCTCTTAGTTATCGCCCCGGAAACTAGCGGTGCTAAGAGGCTCTCTAACTCTACGGAGGTCTCTAGAGCTGCTAGTACGGTCTTCCCCTGCTGGTCCGCCGATTCAGGGCACAGAGCTAGTGGCTCTAGGCACACAAGGGAGCATTCGCCCCTTCCCATTACCCTCACAAAACCCCTCCATCCTCGCCACTTCTTGTGCTTCGGGGGGCGGTGGTTTTCCAGCAAGATGTTGGATGTTCCAGTGTTTCTTGCCATCATTCAGGACACGGAACATCCAACTTGGTACCACTCTCAGAGAGTCTGGCAGCGTGGAACTGCTGCCGGGCATTTCTGCGTGGGTATTGAGCACAGTACAGATAGGATACAGGATACAACACCAGGTTACATTCCATGACACTATCAATGGCGCATACATGGCTCAAAATGCACCTGTATGAGTTTCCTCCAGTCTCCCTGCTCCCCGGAAGTCCTAGCCTGAGTTCACCAACAAAAGTCTTGCCTCTTGCTTATAGCACCACTTTGGCCGAACAGAGTATGGTTCTTGGGGATAATATCTCTCCTCGACGGCTCGCCATGGCGATTCCGGAGAGGAGGGGCCTTCTGTCTCAGGCAGGGGGCACGATATTCCATCCCAGGCCTGACCTGTGGAACCTTCATGTTTGGCCCCTGAAGGGTACCAACTGAGGAACACAGGGCTTTCGCCGGATGTTATTAATACCATTCTTAGTGCTACCATACTGAATATGTCCCAGGACTGCTCTTCAGACAAAAATTCCTGTGGATGCACCTGTGGCGTATCTATTTATAGCCCCGTGTTGTGGACGCGTGCCCCGATGACGTCATCAACCGAGGCTATATTACCACCGGGTCAATTCTATCGACGTGTTACAAACATTATTCATAGCTGGTCACGAATAACACATTTCCCAATGTGCTGAGCAACGCAGCATCTTGTTCCGCTTTCTCAGGGAACAAGGTTACAGTTAAGTAACCGGGAACGATTCTCACAAGGACTGCTGACAGACAAAAAACTAATAATCTACATGAAGATGATTTTCAGTGTTAGCGAATTATTTTAATTAGTTTTGATAAGGTTTCATTAAGTTATTGGTGATTTAATGACACAGTAAAGTCTTCTCAGTAGAAAGTATAAGTTTAACAAACATCAGTTTTACGTGGGAAGGGCGCCATCTATCTGCTGATACAAGAACCAACATTTGATGAGCCTCACTGAGGTAAACGGGACTCTACGAGTGATTAAATAAATATGTTAATAAAATGTTAAAAGCAAACATATTTCTTGAGTAGTGGTTAAAGAATAAAGCCACTCAAAATCAGTGTAGAGCTCGTATTTCGATCATTTGAAGGAAACAGTGATAAATCAACAAGAAGCGGTTTTATACACAGAATTAAGCTAAACTTACACTTATAAAAAAATTTGGTGCTTAAAAGGTTCGTTGCCATAGTAGAATAATTTTTGGTTCCACATAGAACCATTCAGTCAAAGGTTATTTAAAGAACCATCCCTTTCTTACCTTTCTATAATCTGAAGAACCTTCTTTCGCCACAAAGAACCTAATGTGAAACAGAAAGTTTCACTTTGTGGAACTATTTAGCTAAAAAAGGCTGATCTGGCATCGTGAAGCACCATTATTTTTAATAATTTGTTTAGTCTAAGACAAATGTCTTTTTAGGAAAAATTACGCAACTCAGTTCCATTGTGTCTGAAAATAAAGGATCTATCATGATTCACAATCGTGCAACCTTCAGATAAGCTTGATTTGAAATTTAGACCCAATTTTCACTTCCTTCTTTTGTGTGATTAAATTTGAAATATTAAATGTACATAGGAAATATCTTTCACAAACAATATATTTTAGTTAAGATGACTAACATAAGCGTTTAAAATTATTTCTGAAGGATGTGACACATAACACTAAGTATTGGCAGCTAAAAATGCAGCTTGTCCATCACAGACATAACTTATATTTGAAAATACATTTAATAGCTCCCTCGTTATTTGGAAGGACCAAGAGAAGGATCCGTATCAGTGGCTGCCGGCCCTACACAGCGACCTGTCCAAGAGCCTGACATACAAGAGAAGAAGCAGGATGGACTACAGAATGGCTCTACAGTGGTGATGCACCAGTCAAAGTTGCAGCGTCCAGTACGAGAGCGATGTCCACCTGGGTGGACACAAGATTATGAGATGGCTTCAGTATGACTTGGGGACGAGTCTATTGCATTGGGAGGGGATAGTGTGACTAAAATTTTGCAGATGAGATTGATATGTGCACAAGCATCTGCTCATCATGACAGTACCTGGATCAGTGAGCTGCGTCTCGGGCCGATAACGTCCCTTCCAGAGAGGCATGTTGTACACGCCCCTGTCTCTTGACTTCACCCCCATGTCAAAATAATGCCACAAAGCGAGATGTGCAGAAAAATGAAGCCCAGGCTCAAACTAAACTGAAACGCAAAATAAAGGCAGCGTTGCAAATAAATTAATAGATATGTCAGTATGACCCCTTTGTGGTGCACTGTTTTACGTTTTGTTTTAAATGCTTAATTCTCATGGCTGCGAGTATGTATGTATGTACGTATGTATGTATGTGTGTATGTATGTATGTGCGTGTGTGTGTGCAGGTCGAGGGGACGTGCCTAACAGCTTGTTTCCAGTTCTTAATCGGAGGCATTGTAAATTTGTTTATTATTATTATTATTATTATTATTATTGGTACTCTTGTCCCATGTGGGAAATTGTTTGTGGATCTGTGTTTTGTTTTTTGTTTTTTATATATCATTTGTATTTTCTTGATAATTTTGAGCCCAGATATTTGTTGGTGAGCAATTGTACAAACCTCTGCCAGCAGTTGTATATGCTAATTGCCCCAGGTATCTTGTATATATAATTTTTTTCATTTGAGATTTATAACTTTTGTAGTACTTTGGGTCCGAGTGGAGTGTTAAACACGCTTGAGTGTGAGTTTTACAATGTCTTTCAGTGTGGAGCACTAGTGTGGTTGCGGTGATTGCTCACTGGGTGGGCTAGGGGATTCTTTTCTTTTTCTGTCAGTGTCCTTGGCAATCTGGGTTTCCCCTGCAGTTTTATGTTTTTATATATATTTATTTTTTCCCTTGTTGATTTACAATACCTTCTATATAAAATATATATGATGGTAATTAAGAGGTAACTGTCTGGAAGGTATTTATCAGTGAATTGCTTTCAAGAACATGGAATAAAAATTTATTTTAATTGACAGAACTGTCTCAGTCCTCTCTGGGTAGAACAAACCTGTAAGTTTATATATATATCCTTGGTTGAAAGTCCTGAGGTGGCGTAGATGGCTACAGTGAACTTTGTTAATTTTGGTTATTAGTTTCTATCCACCTTACCATCCCGTCACATAAGGAACTCATGTGCATTGCGCTGCTGCACTCTAAACCTGGATTTTGTTTTAAATAAACATTTTCACTCGTCATGAATTATTCTTCCTTGTTTTAGTAAAAAAAACGTTGGCAAATAACACACTGCAGCTTTTGAATGTACTATTATTTGCTCTATGTGTACATTTGAAACTGCAAGTGTGTTGCATTTGATTCTTCTATCATCCAGTTCATTCGCTTTCAAAAGGCTCGATGGACTGTTCTAGAACATGGTGGAAAACCTTAATTTGGCCCTAATTAACATACTTTAAGTCTTTATTTCGCAATCATTTGCTTTGTATGGTCAATAACTACTCATAACCTGTTGCATTGGTTTCCTAAATGCTAAATTATTCAGTTCAATGGCTTTTAAAAGGCTCTGTGGACTGTTACAGTGCACGGTGGATTATGTTTGTTTTAACCTGAAGAACTCTTCAGTTGACAGTTATTTGCTTTATATGTTCTATTACAACTATATGATACAATGGTTTCCATCATTGACACATTACACAGTTCAGTAGGTCTGAAATAAACAGACTCGTTCTTCTGGGACAAACTGTAAAATGTTTAGCTAAATTGAAAGAACATACTACTACTCATTACTGTACGAGTTATTGCTTTATATGGTCAATTTATGCTCCCAACATGTTGCATTGGTACCTTCATTGACACTTTACACAGTTTAATGGGTCTGGAAAAAATAGATCAAGTCATCCAAGGAAGATGGTAAAATCTTTATTTAGTCTCAAAGACCATGCTACAAACCTTTATTGTACATGTTTTTGCTTTATATGTTCTATACCTATTACTGACATTTTGTATGGGTTTCTCCATTGACACATGATTCACTTCAGTAGCTTTAGAAAGAAGGGTCGTAGTGCTCCAGAACGAGTTGGAAAATTGTTTATTTCACCCTATAGAGCAGACTACTCTTCAATGTACGTATCTTTGCCTTTTATGTTCTAGTTGTAGTAGCCATGAGTTGTAATTGTTTTTTTTCTCAATCACACATCATCCACAACAAAAGCTTTTAAAAGGAGTGACCGACTGCTATCAAACTAGTTGGAAATCCTCATAAGGAGTTTACAAAACAAACTGCCATCCAGGTTTTCTTGTCTTATCATTTCTGTTTTTGTAGTTTTGTGTGATACAGAGTTGTGATCATTATAATGATGTATACAACACGTTGTCCAGGTGTTGAATTAAAAAAAGGTATATTATTCTGTTTTATGTTTGTTGTTTTCAGTATTCATCTAATATTAAACTCATTTAATATTATAATCCATGCTCACTGATTAATATTTACAGTCTTGCAGAATTGTCACTGTCCATGGTTCTGAATCTTTCAAGTTATTGAAAAATTTGTTTTAGAGATTTTGTAATTTGATAAAATGCATAAGATGCCTTGCTTTTTATAGCTGCCCTAAAACAAACTCAGTATAGCCTGCCTACCACAGCACAAAGATCTGACATCAGATCCTTTTTGTTATGGAAAGACTAACATTTTCACAGCTTTTAAGTAAGCCTTGATCATGTGATGATATAGCTGATTTACATTTTTGGCCAACATGTCATGGAAGCAAGTTTTTAGATGCAAATCTGCATGCTTTGCTGAAATGTGAACATACAGTATTTGTGTAGTGCACCAGCAAACAAGGAGACTTTTCAGGAGGTCCAGTTCAATGAGCCATCTCTAACTACAATAGTGGAGAATGGTTTGCTACAATTTGATTGGATGCCAATGAACTAATACAAAAAAGTCCAGTGCTACCAGATAAGGAGGCTAAGACAACTACCAGACATCCTGCTTGGCCAAAATAGGTAATCCCATCACCCAGGAGAGGGTATTTTCATTGGTCCAAAAGATTCACCTTTTCACCCAGACCCCCCTTTTACTTCCATCATAAGGCCTGGTGACCATGGACATTCAGCTTTCATGCCACAACACAACACAATGAAAAGCCATTAAATTAGTCCTGTGTGTTGTGTTGTGGCGATTTCGTAGTGGTGTGTACTACTGGGCCACCGTAAAAAGTGGCTACACTAAAAATTCCTAAATAGTATTTTATCAGACCATTTAGAGACACTTTGTAAAAGCAGCACCATGCAGACAGACAGCATCTATTTCTTCATAAAATTATCAGAATCAAATGTAATTAGGTTCAAGCATTTGTACAATCAGTACATTCTAGGGATAGCAGCTATTTCAGAATCATGCTGTTTTTCATCATGTTTTTTTTTTAATGCAATACATGCACAAGTAACATAACAGTATATTTATGTAACAAACTAAACAATAATTAAACACAAACACCTTGATATCTTTAGGGTGTAGAACATGATTCTACAAAAAAATAAGCCTAGCAGGGATAAAATAATTTTTTACTCAGAAATTTCTAGTGACATTTTGTTTTGGTTTCTTCAATGACACATTAACCATGTGTCATGGTTAATGTTAAAGTTAAATTGAACAGAAGTTTCAAAAGAGATTTTAAACAAGACAAAAATCTCTTTAAATAGGCCTGAATTTTCTGAAGAAATTGTTTCTAAAGACCTTCAGAACCTTTTCAACCCAAAATTATTTTTAAATGGAAGCTTGGGGATAAAAAAATCATTCACATTTATTCAATCACATATTTTTTTTTAAGCATTTTGAGGCAAATAAATAAATAAAAACATTTGTACAATGAAGTCCAGGGGATTACATGTCATTTTCCACTTATCCGGAAGGCTACCAAATTACAGCTCATGTAGGCTACATTTTTCCTTTACTAAACATCTTTTCAAACCATAATTATAATGTAATTTCTATTGTTGCTAAAGGAAAATCTATAGCATTAGAAGATATAATGTGAGTGATATTAGCTGTCACATCTGTAGTTGGCTAAAATGTAGTTGGCTGTTTGCACACAATGAAAAAACATAACTTTTTAGATGGTCCCTATCTTGTTTGCCACACTAAAGTTGGACATTCAGTGGAAGTTCGCCAATAAGTATGCCATTAAAAACAATACTTGGCCATTTTGATCGATTGTGAAAAATATAGTAGGTTGAGAATCATGTCGCTGAATAGAATTAGCAAAACTTTACTTTATTATACATTCAATTAGAAAGTTATTGAACGCGGAAGTCCGATTGTGTGAATATAAAACCAACTGTACCGCAGTGTCCTGAGCGTGTTGTATTGGTCATCATCAAAATTGTACTTGCGTGTACTTCTCTTGGATCCCACAAGCTATATTAAAATTAAAATGATCATTTGGTTGTGCAATCAACTTCAGGAAGACTGTTGTGACTGTTGTGAATGCGCTCATGACCGTTTGCAGAGTTTGTGGATGTTTCTCAGACAATTTTTTTACTCAGTGTATGATCAGGAGTATCCACAGGTATTAATTTTGTTTTGCCTGTGCATGTTTTTTTAACTATCAAAAATGGCTTCCATTGACTGTATCAATCACCAAAGACCACTGTTTCAGTTAATAATATTTTAAGGTTCTACTGAAGAAAAACTCAGCTTCAACTTGGATGGCCTGAGGATGTGTAAATTAACAGCAGATTTTCACTTTTGTGTGAACTGATTTTAATTAAACATCAATGTACCAAAATTAAAATAATTATTGTGAAGACAGAACTCCAGCAGTCATAACAATTGCTTAACATTATTAATGGTTATGTGATGAGACATTTCATGATTGTGCTCTTATGTTGTTAGGACTCTGATGACATTGGAATCCTCCTCATTGAGCATGAAGGCTCTCATGTTTTCTCCATCTCAGTCCAGCCTCAATGAAGATCAATGGACAATACTGACGCCTTGCCAAAAAGCTATGTGCATTCTGTATGGACTTGCATACACACTGCATCTCAACTACCTTAAATCTATGAAGAACACGTTCCAGTTCATCAGCAGGTACTTCTCATGTTGGACCAAAATCAGGTTGCAAACACAGAAAAACAGCTTACAATGTAAGGAAATGCGAGAAGCTTCCATGAGCAGCCACTTGTGTTTTGCTGTATAAGACATTAAAGTGTGTTTTGTCAATGCATATTAGTGCTGTTAGTGCTCAGTTAATGTGTGTTCACACAATTCTTCAGCCCAGGTTAAAGTTTAATTAATGCCTAGTTTTTAATGCATAACCAGGCATTCACAATGCATATAGCATACTGTATATTGTTGAATACTGTGTGATCATGTTTCTTCTACAAACTAGTTACAATTGTTAGTAAGCATTTTCAAAGCTTATTTTTACTTGTCCTGTGGCTGACAAGTTTAATGCATGGTCACGTCACCATTTCTTTGGTAAACTATAAAAAAACAATTGTGCACTGAAATCTGTTTTTCTTTTCTTTTTTCAAATTATTTGAAAAAATGTTTCATAGAATAAATCTCAATCTATGTTTTATTACATTGACATTACATAAATATAACATTTATCATTATTTAAAACATTTGTAAATGTTATTTGCTATATGTATTTTTGTAGTTGTAACTTACAATAGTTAATTTATGCAACCTACAGAATACTCCAAATAATAATTGATGTGAACTTAAGATTTTGAGTAAAGACTGATAATGTAAACTTGATTTTTCTTCTGCATAAACGTAAGGTTCTATATTAATTCAACTATAGCATTTTAGTTTCTATTTGTGTAAAAAAGTTTCATGCAACGGGTTTCCACGCAAATGTCTAATAAAGTCAACTTATTTGGGCTAAGAGTGTGCTTACATCAACACGGACCTATGTCAGCACGCACATGTGTTTACATGAAGCAGAAGTGTGCGCATGCATCATGATACTCTCCAAAATGGAGGCAAGCCCCAGCAGACTGCATGAGGAGGAGAAGAATTGAACAAAGTTGTTATATGTTCATTTATTTATTTATTTAAAAAAAACATAAATAACCCTCTCATTGAGAGAACTATGAATGAACACTCTGTTACTGAAAGAATGCTTCATAACTGTAAAAGAACATTGCTAAAATATTCTCTACTATTTGTGTTGTTTTCAGTATAAATGTTTCAGAGGATGAAAAAGCGATGGTGGCTACAAAGACTATGTTATACTTGTACAGAACATACATGTAGATGTATAAAAACTCACACTTGCTAATGTGAAACAAGGTCAGAAAAACCACATGCTGTTGCTGTCAGAAAACACCCAGACATATGACTGACAAATTTGGTCAGAAGTTTTGTTTAAAAAAATAAAAAATCAGCTTCAAAATTACATTTTTTTT
The DNA here is from genome assembly GCF_003368295.1 of Carassius auratus. Classification (NCBI taxonomy): domain Eukaryota; kingdom Metazoa; phylum Chordata; class Actinopteri; order Cypriniformes; family Cyprinidae; genus Carassius; species Carassius auratus. Next base: position 27,776,419 of record NC_039264.1, on the reverse strand, counting down.
AGGTACCAATATAGCAATTGTATTATTTTTTTCAAATAAAACTGATTGTCAGCTGAAATGAAAAAAAAAAAAAACTCTTTATCTCATGCACTTTGACCTTCCTAAATCCTTTAATATCAGTAAACAGTCCGGTCAGTTCAAGTTCAACGTCTGCTTCCTCTTTTCAATGGCGTATGGTTTCCTTCTCATTTTTTTCTGACTGTGGTAGCACGTCCTCTCCGACTCATAGTTAAGTTTACCATCTTGCTTCATATGAGCAAAACAAAGACAGAATGAAGACGGTGCAACTTTTACTCTTCTGTAAGTTACTGAGTTTAAGTTCTGTGTGATCTTCACATGAATAGTTCACATGAATAGAGTTATGTGTTTTACCATGTGTTTTATCTTCACAGGTCTGTTGGTGTGTCAAACTACAGAGAGTTTAACTGATAAACTTGTGAATTTAGGGGAAAATGTGACTTTAGTCTGTCAGATTCATGTAACAGAGATTTATTGGGTTTTCCAGAAACTGACAGACTCTCCGCGGCTGATACTGCGAACTTTCTCATCAGATTCTACATCATCTTATATACAAGACCAAAGACTGAAAGACAAATATTCATCACTAACTAAGAGCCGTTTATTTATTATTAATATAACTATTCATGAATTAGGAATATATTATTGTGTAAAACCTGCTACAACAACTCTACAGTTCAGCAATGGCACCAGACTTTACATCAATGGTAAGTGTGTTTAAAATGATCTTGATCAATCAGTTTGATCTGTTGCTATACTTATCAGTGATCTAAAAGTAATTATCATCTACATTTTGCGTTCAATTTGTATTTTAACCTTTATTTCTATCAAAGGTTTGGAATTATAAATGCATGTTTGGTATTTCTAATATTAAACTCTTGTATTTTCTGTTCAGAAGAAGCTGCTCGAGATCACAATCAAACAGAAATGAAAAACAACTCTCAAAATCAGAATACACAGCAGCCTTTCATAGTTTTGTGCTTCATACCAATCATTGTGATGTTTTTGGCAATAATAGGTGAGCTTTCAGTGTAATATAATATCTTTCTTTTAAACACATCTTTCTACATTCGTTTAGTGATCAGTTGTACAATGTGGGTGGTGTTAGCGCAGTGGATAAGACACATGTCTTTGGTGTGAGAGACCCGGGTTCGAATCCACTGTGAGACACCAATGTGTCACTGAGCAAGACACTTAACCTCTAGTTGCTCCAGAGGCGTGTGACCTCTGACATGTATAGCAATTGTAAGTCGCTTTGGATAAAAGTGTCAGCTAAATGAATAAAAAGCAAAAAAAAACAATGTTTAATCATGAATGTTGGTGCTGTTTAAGGTCTATTCCAGATCAAACTCCAAGTGTGTAAAAAATACACCAACAATATCAAGATGAAGAACTGGAGCAGCTTTACAGCACAAATGATGAAGAGGTGCGACACTCTTAATTCAGATCTGAATGTGTTTAGTGAATATAATCTTTCTACATGAACATTAGAAACTAATTTCTCTTTTGTTTTGTAGTTTTCTGAAGTGGAGTTTCGTCTATTTCACCCGACCAACAACACTTTTGTTCCTTTTCAAAAGACAAAACCTAGACAAATATAATTAAGATTAGTTCATATTGTCTAATAGTGGTATGAATATTGAGCTAAATAATTAGTATAATATTGTTAGCTGATATTTGTAACCTAAACATGTATGTAATACAAAATTTGCAATGTTTTCAGCATAATTTTGTTTGCTTTTGTTTTGAGAATTAAGTTTTGTAGATTAAATCTGTAAATCTTAATTCTGTATGTTTATTTTGAGTGGCTTCATTCTTTGACTTGGGGCTTTTATAATAATGTAAATAATGATGTAAAATTAAGATTTTTTATGTTTTTGAAAGTTGTAAAACAGGAAAATAAATATTATGAAGTACTATAATTTCAATTAACTGATTTAGAAGAGAATATATATGACTGGACTGGTTGCTTGTTTATCTTGTAAGATAAATGTAAATGCTTATTTGTTTGCTCTAGATTTGTTTATGTGTGGTGTTAATATCCAAATTGTAAGTAAATGTTTTAAGGGTTTATTTCAATATATATTTCAATGTCACTAAATAGGCCTACTGTATTTGGCAGCATATAAACTTATGTAATGCTGTGTGCTGTAATGAGTCTTTTGGTTATTTGTATTTAAAGTCTTCATTGTCTCACTATGGTCTGTTTTCTCACAGCTGTGGGTTTGTTGTCTTGAACTCTGGTTCAAGTTTTTGTGAAAGTCACACACTGTGAAACACTATAAAGTGTTTTTGCTGGTTTCCTTTTTTTAAATTCTTTCTGCTCAGATTAGTTTGAACTCTTTTACTGCACGTGCACATCATTTAAACAAGCACAGAATGAAGACAGAGCAGCTTTTAGTCTTTGGTAAGTTACTCAGTTTTCAATAATTTTGTCATGATTGGATATAGTTTCTGTCAGAGGTCTATGCAATATTTTTGCACGTTTGAAATTTCAAAACACAAAACCTTTGTATTTTTGGTTCTTTACAGAAGCTGCTCGAAATCACAATCAGACAGAACTGAGAATAACATGCAATGTCCAAAAAATAATCCGTATAATATACGGTACGGTACGATAAAAACTGGCAGCTGTGGTTGCTAGAATTAGAACGTAAAAAATATGGTAACACCATTTTAGGATTAATGGATTTATACCGTAAAACATACGGTAACACCATTTTAGGATCAGGTTTAACAGTTTTATCTTAAATGTACAATTTAATACTGTAATTTAACTGATATAATGTTAATATACCAACTTATTGAAGTACTGACATCTGTTTTGTTCCTTTGTTATACACTGGAAACCACCAAAAGCAGGTAGTGATGAGAAAGTCACGTGATGAAACAAAGCCCATCAAGCAGCTTTTAAATAATAAGATACATAGAAAGTGCACAGTGTCATTCACACAAACACTAAACACCATCATGGTGAGAATCATTAAATTGAAATATACAATAAACATTAATTGTACATCATTATATGTAACATACAACCCTCATACACATAACAGATAATAAAAAAATAAGAAGAAACATAGTTATTTCAAAGAAAAAACATCAAATTCAAACAAAATTTGAAATGCAACGCAGAGAATTCTGGGAATGGCAGTTTACGTTTTTCCCTGTAAATTTTACAGGAAATTACCATTAACCATTTAACAGGTTTGTACTGTAACATTTTCACAGTTTTTTACTATTAAATTCAGTCATTAACTATAAAATTACATGTAAAGTCCAATATAGTTTTTCACCATATATAGTAGGGGAATTTACCATAAACCATTTAACAGGTTTTTACTGTAGCATTTTTACAGAGTTTTACCGTTAAATTCACAGTCATTTTTTACAGTGCAGCAATCTCTCATAGTTTTGTACTTCATGCAGAATATTGTCACATATTTAGGTAATAATAGGTGAGATTTCAGAGTTCCACATGTATAATATAAGCACTCTTAACAATATATTTTTTTAAGAGCTCTCTTCTGACAAGACGAAACCAGTAGTTATTCCAAGCTGCAGCAAAGTCAGATTGTGCAGAAGAATCATCTGTTTCCTGTGGTCTTGTCCTGGTGGTCGTCTGAGACAAGGTCTTTACAGGGGATCTGTATCTGGGGCTCTAGTTGTCCTGGTCTATGTTGTCTTTCAGGGCTGTAGAGGTCTGTAATCAGGGCTGCTGCTGGCCAAATGGGTGCCCTAAGCAGGATTGTATTGTTGTGCCCCACTTCCTCAAATATGATGATGAAAAAAAAAACACCTACTATAGGGGTGAAAATAGAACTTTAATCAAATAAAAAAGTAAATGAATAAATTGTATTATTTACAAGTTACAATTGTAGCTCTCGGCATTTACCTATGGCTGTAACTTTATTATGACTCTAATTTATTTTATAGTCTCAAGCATTCAGAAATCATGCAATAGGAAAATTTAGCAGTTTTGGTTTATTTTTGTAAGGGTTGTGATATGCACGTTTTTTGTTGAAGAAATTATAAAGGCTGTGTCATCTATAGAAAAAGGTGTCCAAAAATGAAAGATTAATTGAATATTTGAATTAAATGTTTGGTCATTAGCCTAAACAAGGATTTGATTGTCCTGTAAGTGTAACAGCAGCAATTACATGGCATTTGGCTCCCTTTGCAGGCATTTATAATAACATTTACATAAATTGTTTATTTATATTTTCCTAGATTATGTATTTTAACAGTGTTATTATTAACCAATCATTATTGCCTCATTGTTTATATATATATATATATATATATATATATATATATATATATATATATATATATATATATATATATATATATAATGCATTTTAAGTCATTTTAAAGACTATTGATGGCTTAGGTCTGTTTTATAGCAACAACAACAACAAAAAATATTAGTATGCAGTAGGCCTATATTTATACTTCTTTGTAAATTATTATTTGAAGTAACAAAACCATGGTTAATTTGCAGTTACCATGGCTACAAGAACGATGATTTGGGGTGTTATTGTTAAAACCATGGCTAATTTCCATAAGGGAACCTGAAAAAAAAAATATATATATATATATATATTTCACAGGAATGTGCCTGAAAGTGATAGACGGGCCTTTTTTTTACCTAAATGATTTCTAAATTAATTTTAATATATATAAAAAATGTATAAGGTGTGCATTTAGGTGTCAGCTACAATGAACACATTACAATTGTTTTATGACTGCAAGTCTTTCTCCTCAAAGCTTTTGAGCTTCAAATTTGCCTTGAGCCATGTGAAAAAGTAGCATAATTTACATACGATTTACAGTATATTTTAATAAATATCAAACATTCAATTCAATTGTGCATTATAGCTGACACCCAGATGAACAATTACAGTTTGATTTTATGACTGTAAGTCATTCTCCTAAAATGCTACTGACGTTAGAAATGTAAATATCGTATGTAACTTTAGAGACAGACCCTAAATTTGAGACTCTTGAACGTCCAACGTCAAGCCAACTTTATGCCGTTTTTTTTTTTTTTTTTTTAAGTTTTCTTTTCTCTGCGCCAGTTTGCTGATGTCCTTTACCGGGCATAGATGTCCATCCATCAATTATGAACATTCAGCCGCAAACCTGTGGGTGCGAGCGGTCGCGAGCTCATATGGGAGAATGACGGAAGGTTTTTTTTGTTTGTTAGTTTTTTTTTTTTTGATCAACTGGGATGGTGCCCCCTCTGGGAGTTGGTGCCCTACGCAGACTGCGTACTCTGCGTATAGGGAGCGGCGGTACTGTCTGTAATGTAACCTCAGCTCTTGTACACAATGTTTTTCCTCAGGGGGCTTATTTAATTTCGGTGCTGTGCGGGAATCCATTGCTCTTTTCATAGAGCTTTCAAATTGACAAAAGGAGAAGATGATTTTTCATCTTACAAGAACTTCCCCTGATTACTGTAAATGAATTTCATCGCACAGAGAAGGGCATTAAAAGTTTCAAGTTACATCAACAACTTTAGGGAGAGTATTGTTCTATTGTCTTCTAGCAAATCAGCTAATAAGGCTGGATAACGCTGCTGCACCGCTTTGATCAGTGCAAAAATAGCAGGGCAAAGTAGTAGAAATAGCAGCATGGCTCCTGGTAATCCATGTTTATTTGCATCGGTGGTTCTGATAGGTGTTTGCTGTGATAGGAACTTTTTCACTTGACAAAAGTATTTTTAATACTGTTGCCATTTTTAGATTGCCATGTATTGTAATAAACCTTAAAGTTCCGTTCACACCAAACTATAAAGATAACGATAAAGATATATAGTTTTATAAATCGTCTTCAGTATTAAAAAAAAAGAGTCCACACCAAAGCTATAATGATAAAGACATAGAGAAACAATATCATTGGAATCACTTTCAGAACATTTTTTTCCAGCTGATGAATGATTAAAAACATTGACAGCCAATCGGAATCCTGCTATAGCGAGCTCATGAATTTAAATCAGAGGACGAGGGTGCTTGGACGCTTTCGTTATCCTAATAGTTATCTTTCATTGTGTAAACGGGGCTTTAGTCTGACAGTTTCTGGCAGTTATTGTTGTATTTTCAAATTTTATTATTAGTAAATTAATTGTTCACATTTATATAGCAGTTTTCCAGGGATCCTCAACACAAACATGATAAAGCTATTCAGTAAAAAACAAACAAGATCAGAATTATTTAAGAGAGATAGGGACATCTCTTTACAGTCTATTGGCATGTTTGTAACATTATATAAAATATTAATTATTCTTCATAATTTATATTAAATATAGTGTAATTTACAATGTAATAATTTAAAATGCAACTGAAAGTAGTTCAAAATGTATCTGAAATCAATTAAATATGTAAATCAATGTAATTATCTTCACAGATTGTTTAAAGGACTGCCATCCATACTTTTGCAGCACTGTAGCAGACAGCACACAATTCAGAGCTGAGAATCAGTGCAGTTCCTCCTGTACAGAGCTGCACTGAAGGGAGCTGAGCTGGCACAAACCTAGAACAATGGTAAGTAAGAGAATTATCAAATTATTTAATGTATGACATTATTAATAAACTTTAATTAATAATATTAACATACCCCAATGGTGTGCCTAGAGAGTTGAGCCATGTCCTGTCAGTGGGATGGTGGTCCTGTTTTCAAGAGGAAACTCACTGAGTGGTTAAGGTAGGAGTAGAGTGTCTAATATTGATACATCCTCTTTTCATAACATCAGAATCAGAATCAGAATGAGCTTTATTGCCAGGTATGTTTACACATAGGAGGAATTTGTTTTCGTGACAGGAGCTCCGCAGTACAACAGAATGACAGAGACAGAACATAAAACATATAATAAAAGAATAAAAAATACAAACAAGTAGAAAGTGAATGACAATACACAAATGACAATTGTAGGCAGATAACATGCCTATTTGGGTAGCCCTAGCAGAAAAACAAAAACAAAACACAATCATATTGATTATGGCTCCATTCATTATGCATGCAACTTGTAATGATGGTGAAAATCTTTTATTTTTCTTAATGGTCAATTTACACTATACCTTTGTTTTTCATCTCAGGAGAATGTTTACAGTGGTGTCACCAGTGATCTGCCTGACCTATCAGTCCTCCAAGTGGTAGGAGTGTTATAAATATAGTAGTGTTATAAAAATATAGTAACACACCATTACACTGTCACAGTTATTAGTATTTGTATTTTACATAATATTTAAAACTATCAAAGTTTCTAAAATTTAAGTGTGGATATTTACATGTTTACATTACACTGGTGAGCAAGAAACCGTATTAAAGTATGTATATATATTAAAATATATTTTTCATGTGGATGGGGCCATCCATATATTTTCTGAAACAATGATGTCATCACCCAGTGTGTCGACCCTAGTCAGAGTCAGACACCGCTATGTCACGTAAGAGCAACAACAACAATGGTTTGTGTAGGTTTATGGGCATGCTCCAAGTCTTCTTCTTCATTTTTAGTGTATATCTGTCGCAAAATTACAGCGCCACATGCTGATCTGGCATGTACACTAGGGAAAAAAAGATTGGATTGGGGTAAGCTCCGGCTTCGTGTGGACATAGCCTTAGACAAAGTAGGGCAATTGCATCGTCATATTGGTTGTAGGTAGGGGTGTGACGGTTAGTATATAAAAATATACCGTGTCATTAAAATATTTTTTTTATCAAAAATTATTTTCATTTTTTAGATAGGATCATAAGATGCGCAATATATCGGGAGACATGGTTTTTACCACTTAATGAAGTTTTGTAAATCGTCAGACATTATATTTACCACTTCATAAAATTTTGCTTTGTAGAAAACCTTTCTTTTTTTTGCGGCTCGCATCAGCAAAGCATTGCATCGTCCATAGGCCGCAAAACAATCAGCGGATGGCGGGCGGGTGCGGCTTTGAAATTTGCTCAAAAAACTTTGGCGTGGATGATGAGTTTTGTGACAGATCTCCTTAATAAACGGAGGTCTGAAATCTCTGCCCCTTTACCGATCAGAGCGCGCGCTGACACGGAGTTAACCCGCTATCTCCAAGAACAACCAATTGACTCTACGGCAGATCCACTAGCATGGTGGCGAGACAATGAAACACGCCACTCCCATCCCCCCCCCCCCCCCCAGGCAGTTATGTTATGAACCGTCACATTTGACTCACGTCATAACCGTCATCACCAATTCTGAAACCGGCACACCCCTAGTTGTAAGACAACTTCGAAGAAAGTTTTCTGATCACCTTCAAATGCTGACTACTGTATAGCGCAATATAGTTTATTAGTTATTATAACTTAATTTCAGAGGAAGTTGCCTTTACTCCAAAAAATCCATATTATATTTTGTGGAAATATTGTAGTGTGAAATATAAATTCTCACATAATGTAGGCCTAGCCTATTCATTACCAATATAGTGAACCATCTGTTTATGTTTTTCTAAATCCCAAACATAGTCCAGACATCAGTAAAGTATCCGTCTATGAACATGATTTATAGGCTATTTTAGATTTGGGAAATACACATGCGTTACAGACGTGACAAAAAAAGTTTTTGGGAGACAATATATTTTGTCGACTTTTTTTTTTTTTTTTTTTTTTGCTTTACAATGAACAAACCAGAAGCAACAATATCTGCAGAGAAGGGTTGGCCATTCTCATAACATTAAATATCATTTTTATTTAAATTTTCGTTTTTGAGCTTCAGAGGAAAAATCATTAAGGCATCTCTCAATTACAGACCGTTCTGAAAGCAGAATATATGTAAACGCATATTAAAATGCTTAAAAAACTTATTTAATAGGTCTGTCCCCACGTAAGATTTTTCTAGTTAGTCTAATCGTTCATTTGTTCATTATTCAACTAATCCCAGGTTTATATGAAATTTACATCTATAATCCATAATGAGCCTTAATATATTCCATGCTCAAGCACATGCATTACGTTTACCATAAGGCACTTGAATTGATTTGTTTAAAATACTTTTTCAAGCTTTCTGTAGATATACTTCTCATGTATGTGAGACACCCAAATTTTAAGTTAATTTATTATCAGGAAAAAATTCACGTGAACGAGAGGGTGCCTCCCTGTCATGCATGCGCATGAATAATTTTCACACAAACACTTGAATATGAATAACAATTCACATTTTGCATATGCATTACAAAGTAAATATTTTTTTACATGCAGTTATCCAAAATAAAAAAACAACAAGATTTGTAATGAAGATAAAATATGTAGACAAATAAGTATAAATGCTGTGCATGCACTCAGCATCATGCGCGCTGCGCAAATCTTTTATTTTTATGAATATTATTCTGTGACGATCGGAGACCCAGTGAAACGCAGGAAACGAGAGATCCAATTGCAGTAGGGAACAAACAAAGAAATAAACAGGAGAGGAAAAGGAACAGGAACAGGAACTCGGACGACGAGGAACTCAGAAGACGAGAAAACTGGGTAACGGAAGGTAAGGACTCCATGAAGACAAACAAGAAAAGACTGGTAAATATAGGCAGGATAATGACTAATAAGTGAAGGCACCTGGTGCAATTAACAGGAGTGCAATTACTGTGATGAAGGGACAAGACTTTGTGGGAATTGTAGTGCCTACGGTGAGGTGCCTAAGGGGAAGTGAGACCACTATTGGACACCCAGGGAAACAGAGACCAGACAGTGTGACAGATACCTGCAGTTAAATGTGGCTGCAGTTATTTATTTTTTTATTTTATTTTTTACTTAAATTATATGAAAGCAAGTAAAGAAGGCTCTCTTTAAAATCACTGAAGTTGTCAGTTAATGGAGCTCTTTTTTTTACATCATATGCATTTTGTTGGTTATAATGAGAGAACTGGAGTTTAATCGCGAGGACGTTTTATTAATCGGTCCATTCACAATTTCAAGGATTTAGCTAAATCATGCAGGTTTATTTTATATTTTTCTTTTTATAATTACTGAAATTATGAAGTGAACAGTGTAAAGTTTTACTAAAATAAAGGAAATTATTTATAAAACGTGACAAATCTTATTCAGTGTACAGACAAATATCTTTTTCCCAAGAAGTTATTTGTCAAAGGTAATGAATAACAAAGTAGAAATTAAAATTACACTTTTACATAGTAAAAAAATCTGTTTTATTAAAGGAATTTTAAAATATAAATTAAAATATAGGCCTAATATGTGAGAATATTGACATTTTGCATATAAATCCATGTATCCTAGCTCACTGAAATAGGCTACCACTTTTAATGCTCTGATGAAAAGTAAACCACAATTTCTTTAGAATATTATAACACATAATTCATATTATATAAATAATACTGCAAACCTATTAAATGTGTCAAATCTAAAATATGGTGTAATACTGTGTAACTTAGAGAAAATATAAGCACAAGCTCATAGGCTTGACATTTATCCTGCTTGAATTAATTCTAAGAAACACACATAGCCTAACTTCAAGTACTAAACTTTTATCTGTGAAAATTAAATATTTTAACTACAGTGTTTTTCTTTCATTTTCCCCGACTGCAGCCGTCAAATGTAACACATCGGTGAGGAAAAGGAGCAAATGCACTTTGCAGACACGGCGGCGGCAGAAACTATATTTTGGTTGGCCACCTACTGTACGCCCATGAGTTACATCTATTCTTGTAAAACATCAATTGTTACTACACACTAACCGTCCCTAATCTGACATTTCTTCTACAATCAGCCCATTATAATCTGTTTTAATACTCCCCCATAGTGTATTATGTGCAATTGAATCACCACACCATATTACTTTCGGATTTGTAAAACCTCTTATATTTTCCAATACTTCTTAAGTAAGCTTTTCACATGGATTGTAAAAATTAATTACTTTAATACTAAGACTCTCTTGCCAGACTTCCTTCACAATCACCTCTTGGTCCACACTCACTTCAACATTCCTATATCCCACACCTTGCTACCCCACCTCCATTACCTTGTTTTTTGTCTTTCCAAATAACCACATATCCTTGCAAAACAAAATTCAACTGAGGTTTGAGCTATGATTCCTGAACACTTATTACAGTATATCAGGTTTATTTTCCAAATCAGAAAATAATTTTTTTAATTCTTGCCCATTAACTATTAAGTTTCTCGCATTCCACTGAAATATTAAAAGCACCATTATGTACCACCACATCCTGGTTGTGAGTATGTAGTTTGCATCTTTAATTTCTCATTAATCATATCCACCAAAATACCCTCACAATCTCTAGATACTTTTACGCTGCTTTGATTATAATTTTGATTCTTTCTGTCCTGTTTTCAGTTTGCGCTGAACAGTTCACTAATTCAGCCATAAAAGTAACAAATGCAACATTGGGTATGATTCACTAATTTTTGCGTACAATTTTCTTATTTATACGCACATTTGAACTTCTCACGAGAACTTTTTGCCTAATTCACAATACGTGCGTACGCACCTGAGCTTGTTCTCAAACTTGTTCTTCTGTTAGTGAATTTGGAGTCTTCTAAATGAGCGCCCGCGTGCACGAGGTCAGTAATTAGCGTAATTCACGCCCAAACCAGCTCCATATAAGGGCTTTCCACAACGAGGCACTTGTACAGAGAAAGACAATTATGGCACTGAAACAAAAGACAAAGAAAAATAACTTTAACGATAATGAACGTGAGGTTTTGCTGTCGGAGGTGGAAGCTAGGAAATTTTTTTTATTTATAAGTGTATCCAAGAAGCTGGTATAAGGTGAGAGCGGTTGGTGATGTGGCTTAGGTGTGGTTCCAGTGAGTTGCATAAATCAATGAGGACTTCTCTGGGCAACCTAAAGCGACTGAACAGCCATTCGTCACTCTCAGCGAACATTTCTGTGCACTCTCTAAAGACGCGTTCTTTCCTTAGAGCACACGCCACGATGTCTTCAAGCAGTACCAAGTGTGCCATGCCTCTAAACACAAGATGAGACACATTAATCACCGTTTATATAAGGATAGATCAGGTGATTGTTGTTTGGACCTCTAATATATATATATATATATATATATATATATATATATTAGAGGTCCATATATATATATATATTAGAGGTCCATATATATATATATATATATATATATATATATATATATATATATATATATATATATATATATATATATATATATATATATATAAAAAATTGGAACTGTAATTATAATTTATCAATAACATCTAATTATATAGGGTTTTTAACACATGCTTATAAGGCCCCGGTTGTACATGATTATAGCGTACGTGTGGTATAAGTTGTTCTTGAATCTTTTCGTACATTTAGGATAAATTTTAGTACGAAAGTTTTTGATGAATCATGATTTATTTGTGAAAACGTCCGTACGCACACTTCACGCAAAAATCTGTGCCTACGCATATTTGGTGAATGAGACCCATTGTTCTTAATCCCAAATTTCTCTTTCGTTTTTTCGTTTGCTATTTCATTCTTTTGTGGAAAGATTTCTTTACTTTTGTCTCATGATTCCAAATTCTTTCCTACCTTTTTTTAGAGCTTCAGAGTATGACAATCCTTCCTGTGTTTTAACATTTTGAATTTGAGCCGCTTGTTTCCTCACCATGTATCCTCCATATCCCGCACTGTGATCCCCTCCACAATTACAATTTGGGATTAACTCCTTGCCCGCATTTGCCATACTCGTGATCTTGCACATCTCTGTTTGCTTCTGCATACAGCCGCTAAATGCCCAAACTTTTGGCATTTGTAACATCTTAGAGGAGAGGGTACAAAGGGCCTAACCGGGAAGCTTATACATCCCAAAAAGACTTTACTAGGCAGCTTATCCTCATCAAAATGAATCATGACAGAGAGGTTGTCTCTCCTTTCATTATTCCTATTGCATTTTAGTCTTTTCACATCAATCACTGTTGTTCCCATAATACATCTCTTAATCTTTTCAACTGTTACATCTGTGGGAATACCTGTTAAAATTACTTTCACCCCTTAATTTTCTTCTAGTAACGAACACATCACACTTGATTACCATGATCAATTTAACTCCTAGAGACTTTTTTTTGTTGCCTACTATCCTTACAATATATTAGCAATCTACCATACATCAACTACTTAACACTTTCAATCAATCCTTTCACTTCCTTAATAGTTTTAGATAACTTCAGCGGATTAATGACCAGGGTTCTAAATTAACTTTTTTGATGACCAGCCAATGTGGCTGGTAACTTTCTAAAGTTACCAGCCAATCAGAATTTCCACTAGCCATTTTTTTTTCAGTAAAAATAACAAATGATGAGTGCCACTGAATTTCCAATCCGTGCGCACAGATTTTGTAAACCGTACCCTCAGTTTTTGAATCCGTACCCACAAATTCATAATCCATGCGCACGCTTTCGCAATCAGTTCCCACGGATCTGTAAACCGTACTCATGGATTCATGCAGCAAGTTCCTGTTAACATACAGTTTTATTGAATATTATTATGTGGAATAGGTTTAATAATAATAAAGGAATAATCTTATAATAGCACTTGATTATTATTGTACAATAAACCTGCCATTGTGACTAACTCTGGAGTAATTATTTCCTTGGTTGTAAATTGTTTTGGATTAAAGATTCTTATGCATAACCTATATAATAATATTTAATAATGATAAAAATAAAAATAAAGTTATTTTTATAATTTTAATTTGTAGGCTAAATAAATGAGTACAAGAAAATAATTCATTAATTGCTTTATTTTTAAATAAACTTTGACAGTTTTGTAAATGCTTGTGTACAATTCTTTCTTAATATACATGAAGACTTATTTTTGTGATTTTATTATACTAAGCTCCATCCACCCCACCTGCCTGAGTTAGATGCAAGTTTCACTGTTAATGTTATTATTAAATAATGAGGCCAAAAATAACATTGCATTCAGTTAGAGAGAAAAGGAATGAAAACATAACCGGCAAATTATTTGTTTTGTTTTGCTTTTTACCCTTATTTTCTTCTTCTTTTTAGCGTTTATTTTTTTGGCCATAAAACACAGGCGGCTGTGTCTTATCCTATTGGTGATTAATGTAAAATAAACGCTCAAAGACTCATTGGATACTATGAAAAATAATGTTTAATAAACAGAAATTAATCTGCAGGTGGGGGCGGAGCTACAAATGCACGTCAGTTTACAAATCCGAGGGAACGGATTACGAAAGCATGCGCAAACCGTGTTTACGGATTCAAAAGCTGACAGTACGGTTTACAAAATCTGAGCGCACGGATTGGGAATTTGTGGGTACGGTTTGTTTAACCAAGGGAAAAGTTTATGAATTCGTGAGTACGGTTTATAAACTGTGGGGACGGATTGGAAAACCGTCGTCACGGATTGATTTTTTTTTCTCCTACAGGTGACGTGCGGGGCTCCGTAATATCCTCATCCCCTGCCTCGTTCCTCTTTTCGCCCCCAGAAATCCGTCCCAATCACAGCCGCATTTAGTTTAATCTTAATTTTTTTCTTTAATAGCTTACTCCCTCCTCTTTCAGTCTATGGTCCATGCTCTGGCTCCATTTGTTCTTCTTCCTTGTGTTTTCTGATGGAAGCTCTATTCCTTGTTTTTTCGCGCTGGTTTCACTGCAAACTGCGTGCAACCAATGGGCATATGAAACGTCATCACGTAGGATTACAGCATAGTGTTCATGGGAAATGAAGGAAGTGTTGCCAGGGGATAAATGATCGAGAACAGAGCCTCATGTCATGCATCACCAGCCAAACTGGCTAGTAAGTTTTAATTAACACCCGCCAAAATGAATTTTAACCCGCATTTGGCGGGTTGGCGGGTGTTAATTTAGAACCCTGTTAATGACACTGAAGGATCTAGTTTCTAGTTGTATCACTACTCGCTCTTCCTTCCTTTTTCTTGTCAGATGAGTTGGTCAGTTTCTGATGCATTACTCCAGCTTTTCTTTCTTTTCCGATTTTCTACTATACTGTACACTATAAATTCATTATTTCCATTCCCGCCTTCATCCGCATCAAAAATGTCATCCTCCATTTCTGGATTGCTTCCGGACTCTACGGCACTTCCTACCATGCACTCTCCAGTCACAGATCAACCGTTGCCAATCCCGCCTCCTCGTATACATGCTACGGAATTCGACCGTTAGTAGTAGGTCATCTGAGTACATCTCGTCTCCTGTTTTTTGAATACTATGAATTCAGACATACTACTTGCCTCGCATACTGTTTTTTACCTACTATATAGTATGGAAGTATGCGATTTCGGATGCAGGTGTCGATCTACTCATCCCTACCACAGCTGCCTTGAAAGGTAAAAATAATTTGAAAAACAATGACAGAACATA
Organism: Carassius auratus; assembly: GCF_003368295.1. NCBI lineage: Eukaryota > Metazoa > Chordata > Actinopteri > Cypriniformes > Cyprinidae > Carassius > Carassius auratus. Next base: position 27,761,037 of record NC_039264.1, on the reverse strand, counting down.
ACTATATCTGCTTATTCTACTAAAATGAACACTAATCTCCATAAAATTATGTTACGTAAGCATCCACTCACCTCATCCACAACACATTCTTCGCGCCAGTCCAGTGAATGGACAGATTCCTCTAGTTCAGGTGTTGTTCGTCTGAAATTCCACTGCGATTTAGTTAGGTCGCTGTATACTTTAGTCTGGCCTTGTCTCATTTGATGTTGCACTGAGATGTCTTTATGTATTAAACATGAGTCTAATGTCTAGATATGCTGAATATTTTTTTTTCTTGGAAAGTACTCTGATATTGAATTAATGTACAAATTCGACTCCTGCGCATGAATCCATGTTCCATGTTTAAGTTTACTGAACTACATTGGGCTCAGTAACATTAAACTGACTTTAAAAACCAAGTTGAATCTAGTATGACTTATAAAAAATAAAAATAAAAATATGAAATTGCTTAAATTATTTTAATGAGTTAAAGTACATTTAGAACATAAGTTGTCATGACTTTCACATCATATCATTTTATACAGTGTGTGCATTCAAAATGCCATCAATAAAATGTGCCTGTGTTCATTGTCCATTTCATATGCCTGTCCATACCATAACCCCACCACCACCATGGTCCTCTCAATCCACAATGTTGACCTCAGCAAACCGCTCACCCACATGACGCTATAGACGCTGTCTGCCATCTGCCCCATACAGTGAAAATTGGGATTCATCCGTGAAGAAAACACCTCTACAAAGTGCCAGACATTATCAAATGTGAGCATCACATGTCTTCAGTCAGGTTGAGACCCCAATGAGGATGACAAGCATGCAGATGAGCTTCCCTGAGATTGTTTCTGACAGTTTGTGGAGAAATTCTTTGGTTATGCAAATGGATTGTGGCTGCAGCTGTCCGGGTGGCTGGTCTCAGACGATCTTGAAGGTGAAGATGCTGAATGTGGAGGTCCTGGGCTGGTGTGATTACATGTGGTCTACCGTTTTGAGGCCGGTTGTATGTACTGCCAAATTCTCTGAAACACCTCTGGAGACGGCTTATGGTAGAGAAATTAACAGGGCAACAGCTCTGGTGGACATTCCTGCAGTCAGCATGCCAATTGCATGCTCCCCCAAGACCTGCGACATCTGTGACATTGTGCTGTGTGATAAAACTGCATATTTTAGAGTGGCCTTTTATTGTGGCCGCAGCCTAAGGCACACCTGTGCAATAATCATGCTGTCTAATCAGTGTCATGATATGCTACACCTGTGAGGTGGATGGATTATCTCGGCAAAGGAGAAGTGCTCACTAACACAGATTTAGACAGATTTGTGAACAATATTTGAGAGAAATAGGCCTTTTGTGTAGAAAAAATCTTAGATCTTTGAGTTCAGCTCATGGAAAATGGGGCAAAAACAAAAGTGTTGCGTTTATAATTTTGTTCATTGTATAATAAAAAGTCATATGTCTTCAGGGCCCCCATGAAGTTGTCCAGTCAGTTCAAGTTTAACCACATCTTCTTTGTGGTAGTGGTTTCCTTCTTCTTCTTAAATTCTGCAGCACTTCTGCTCAGATTTACAGTAAAGTTAACCTCCTAACTGCATATGAATTATAGAACACAATGAGGACGGTGCAGCTTTTACTCTTTTGTAAGTTTAATTTCATTCAAGATTTTGTTCTGTTTTAATAATTGTCATCTTGTGTTGAATTGCTGTGTACATATAAATAATCTGAATGATCTGTGTGTTTTTGTGTGGGTCTGCTGGTGTGTCAAACTACAGAGAGTTTAACTGATAAACTTGTGAATTTAGGGGAAAATGTGACTTTAGACTGTCAGATTGGTGTAAAAGAGATTTATTGGGTTTTCCAGAAACTGACAGACTCTCCACGGCTGATACTGCGAACTTTCTTCTCAGAATATACATCATCTTATGTACAAGACCAAAGACTGAAAGACAAATATTCATCACTTACTAAGAGCCGTTTATTTATTATTAATATAACCATTCATGAATTAGGAATATATTATTGTGCAAAACTAAACATAACTTTACAGATCAGCAATGGCACCAGACTTTACATCAATGGTAAGTGTGTTTAAAATGATCTTGATCAATCAGTTTGATCTGTTGCTATACTTATCAGTGATCTAAAAGTAATTATCATCTACATATTGCGTTCAATTCATATTTTAACCTTTATTTCTATCAAAGGTCTAGGAATTATAAATGCATGTTTGGTATTTCTAATATTAAACTCTTGTATTTTCTGTTCAGAAGAAGCTGCTCGAGATCACAATCAAACAGAACTGAAAAACAACTCTCAAAATCAGAATACACAGCAGCCTTTCATAGTTTTGTGCTTCATACCAATCATTGTGATGTTTTTGGCAATAATAGGTGAGCTTTCAGTGTAATATAATATCTTTCTTTTACAGTTTTTTTCAATCGCTAAGAAGTGCTTAACCATACTTCAGATACTTTTTCTAAACTCTTAACACAGACTCACACCTACGTACAAAACACAATTGGCCAAATGGAAAATTTTCTTCTCAAAAACACATTTTGTTAAATATATACTAAATCTTCATTTCAAAATAGAACACATCTTTCTCTGCACACACCAACTTTACCAAAACACTGGAAATCTGACTCAAAATTCAATTTTTCTGTCAAACAATAACACTTGTTTTCACCTCACAAGGTACACGCAATCAATCAAAGTACACCAGGTTTCAAAATACTGGCTATTGTTGACATTACAAAAACTGAATAGACTTTTATGTTTCAGTTTTACAGGTATTTGCATGCAAAACATGCAATTCACTGTTTTACACTAAATTTATTGGTTAGGAACTGTTTGTCCAAATGTACAGTAATGTTCACATTCAAAAGCATTCCAGTAAAAAGCTCCTTTTTTCCTTTACTCTTAACTGCAGGGGGTACAGTAGAAACACGGTATGATAGAACAGAACAGGTTCGACAGTGTTGCTTTCAGTGAACAAAATATCCATGAAAAACATAAGAGCATTCTGAACAAACAAAAAAAACAACAACAACAGCAAAAAGCCCAGAAAAAAAGGGGGGGGGGGGAGTAACAGGAGCAATCACTGCTCCTGCTCCTCTCACTGCTCCTGCATCTCTCACTGCTCCTGCTCCTCTCACTACTCCTCTCACTGCTCCTCTCACTGCTCCTCTCACTGCTCCTGCTCCTTTCACTGCTCATCTCACTGCTCCTGCTCCTCTCACTGCTCCTGCTCCTCTCACTACTCCTCTCACTGCTCCTCTCACTGCTCCTGCTCCTCTCACTACTCCTCTCACTGCTCCTCTCACTGCTCCTCTCACTGCTCCTGTTCCTCTCACTGCTCCTCTCACTGCTCCTCTCACTGCTCCTGCATCTCTCACTGCTCCTGCTCCTCTCACTGCTCCTCTCACTGCTCCTGCTCCTCTCACTGCTCCTGCTTCTCTCACTACTCCTCTCACTGCTCCTCTCACTGCTCCTGCTCCTCTCACTACTCCTCTCACTGCTCCTCTCACTGCTCCTGCTCCTCTCACTGCTCCTCTCACTGCTCCTGCATCTCTCACTGCTCCTGCTCCTCTCACTGCTCCTGCATCTCTCACTGCTCCTCTCACTGCATCTCTCACTGCTCCTGCATCTCTCACTGCATCTCTCACTGCTCCTCTCACTGCTCCTGCTCCTCTCACTGCATCTCTCACTGCTCCTCTCACTGCTCCTGCATCTCTCACTGCTCCTGCTCCTCTCACTGCTCCTGCATCTCTCACTGCTCCTCTCACTGCATCTCTCACTGCTCCTGCATCTCTCACTGCATCTCTCACTGCTCCTCTCACTGCATCTCTCACTGCTTCTGCTCACTGCTCCTGCATCTCTCACTGCATCTCTCACTGCTCCTCTCACTGCTCCTGCTCCTCTCACTGCTTCTGCTCCTCTCACTGCTCCTGCTCCTCTCACTGCATCTCTCACTGCTCCTCTCACTGCTCCTGCTCCTCTCACTGCTCCTGCTCTTCTCACTGCATCTCTCACTGCTCCTGCTCCTCTCACTGCTCCTGCATCTCTCACTGCATCTCTCATTGCTCCTCTCACTGCTCCTGCTCCTCTCACTGCTCCTCTCACTGCTCCTGCTCTTCTCACTGCATCTCTCACTGCTCCTGCTCCTCTCACTGCTCCTGCATCTCTCACTGCATCTCTCATTGCTCCTCTCACTGCTCCTGCTCCTCTCACTGCTCCTCTCACTGCTCCTCTCACTGCTCCTCTCACTGCTCCTCTCACTGCTCCTCTCACTGCATCTCTCACTGCTCCTCTCACTGCATCTCTCACTGCTCCTCTCACTGCTCCTGCTCCTGCTCTCACTGCTCCTGCTCCTCTCACTGCTCCTCTCACTGCTCCTGCTCCTCTCACTGCATCTCTCACTGCTCCTGCTCCTCTCACTGCTCCTGCTCCTCTCACTGCTTCTGCTCCTCTCACTGCTCCTGCTCCTCTCACTGCATCTCTCACTGCTCCTCTCACTGGGCGTGCTCTTCTCCCTGGGCCTCTTGCTCTTACTCTTCCTCGTCCATACATTACAGTGTTTGTCTTTTTCTGTTTCTGTTTCCAAAAATATCACTCTTCAAAGTCCTCCTTTTATTGTATAAGTGTCACTGTAATAGAAAAAATAACCCCTGCCATTGAGTCTAAGCCAGATTGGAATCAGTTGTAGTTGGCCCAATTTACACAACATAAATCAGCTAAGATATATTGTTTTTGAGCTGATATCATTGCAGAAGCAAAGGTTTTTATACTGTATCTAAGGTTTGGAACATTGTTTTTGCTATTGTGGGATGTTGTGGGTTAACATTTGTAAATACTACAAAAACTATGAATAATTTTGTTGGAAGGTATAGCTTGTCTGTTCAGAAAATGTAAGCATTGTGGAAATGTGTTCAATGACTCCATATTGTGTGAAATCAACATGAAATGTGTGAATGGTATGGCCACAATAGACAGATGCTGTTCTAATTGTGTTTAGAGTTTTGAAAATGTGACAATTGCTTGGACAAATGCTTGTTAGTGACTGAAAAAAACTGTAAATACGTCTTTCTACATTCGTTTATTGATCAGTTGTGCAATGTTTAATCATGAATGTTGGTGCTGTTTAAGGTCTATTTCAGATCAAACTCCAAGCGTGTAAAAAAAGACCCCAACAATATCAAGATGAAGAACTGGAGCAGCTTTACAGCACAAATGATGAAGAGGTGCGACACTCTTAATTCAGATCTGAATGTGTTTAGTGAATATAATCTTTCTACAAGAACATTAGAAGCTCATTTCTCTTTTGTTTTGTAGTTTTCTGAAGTGGAGTTTCGTCTGTTTCACCCGACCAACAACACTTTTGTTCCTTTTCAAAAGACAAAGACAAAACCTAGACAAATATAATCAAGAGTAAATCATTTCATACAGTCTAATAGAAGTATAGTTTGATAAATAATCACAGGAAAAAATATATTGTTAGCTTGATTGTTGTTTAAGATTGACTGATGTGTATGACCTGAAGATGTATTGAAATATTATCAACATTTTTCAGCATTACTTCTCTTTAATTTTCAGTAGCAATATATTCAAGTAATGTAATGTGACATATAATGTTTCCTGTGTTCTGATTGGCTGGACTGGCTGAGGGCCAAGAGTGCCTCTTAAAAATAAAATGAAGAATCAATTTATTGATTTCATAATTCAAACATAAAAATGTATATTAATAAATCACTTTTTAAATTGACAATTTAGTATACATATTTAAAGATACATTTAACACATACACTTTTTAAAGTATAAATAGACACATTTTAAAATGTTTATTTAATTCATGTTTTAAAAAGTTGTTTTAATAAAACAATAAAGAAGTACATTAATCTTTGTAAATGCACATTTTAAATCGCTTTTTAAAAATGCATTTGGCAATTGCTTTTCTCTCTTTATATGCCAATTGCTTTTCTTAGTCCTTTTGCCAAATGCTTTTCTTTATCCATTTGTCTTTCAAGTTAAAAATGCCCTTGGACGGGACACACGCGGAAGCAACGAATCAACGTTTGCCTCGATTTGAAGAGCCAACCCCTCTCTCGCTTGTAATTTAATCGTCTAGGACCATCGAAGTTCAATAATTCATTCTAATTAATGTTTGCACTGCAGGGCTATAATAAAATCAGTAGTTATTCAAGCTTTATAGTTTGCCAATGTGTCATATTAAAATGTTTTATTTAAATATTAAAAGACATTTTATTTAAAAAGTGGTCGACCGATATATCGTCAAGGTCAATATATCGGCCGATATTTGTACAAATAGAAGTCTAATAATCAGATAGAATGGTGAAACAAAAGAATTAATGTATACAAAAAGTATTATAATGACTAATGAACATTTAATTTAGCAAAATTAGTCGAATCCAGCTGTGAGATCTTGTGAAGTGTGCATCAACAGCAGACTGGATGAGGAAAAGAATTGTTGAACAAAGTTGTTGTTGTTTTCTTTGCGCATAAAAAGTATTCTTCGTAGCTTTGTAAAATTACGGTTGAACCCCTGATGTCACATGGACTATTTTATTGATGTCCTCACTACGTTTCTGGACCTTGATCGTGGTAGTACCCTTGCTGTCTACGGAGGGTCAGAGAGGTCTCGGATTTCAGCAGAGATATCTTAAATTGTGTTCCGAAGATGAACAAAGGTCTTAGGGGTTTGGAACGACTTGAGGGTAAATAATTAATGACAGGATTTTCATTTTTGGAAATGAACTGCCCCTTTAATGATCTCTGAACATTAAAAATGTGTTTTAAAAAAATCTTGGTCATACAAAAGGTATAGGATTAATTCATTTTTTGATTTCGCAAACATTTAGAAAAAGTTATTATTTGAATGTTCCCATTACTTCCTGAAACAAGTATAATTTATATATATATATATATATATATATATATATTAGTGGTGGGACTCTTATCGGGCGATAAAAAAAATATCGCCATTAATCTATTCTCAAATTTGGGTTGGGAGCTGGGTCCATATTAAGCAAGCTATGATGACTTTCACCTTGATATTTTATATAACCGACTGGATGAGGCCAGCCTAAAAACATGCTCAGGACAGTTGACGGTTGCTGCGCATCGTCACGAAAGCTTATCTTTTTCACGTGTTTTTAAGCCTTACTGCATGTCGATTTGAACATTAAAGCATCCAAACACAAGACGCGGAAAAGCTGAACAGAGTAGCTGGTTACTCGCGCTGTGTTCGGTGCACGAGAGAGAGAGCGACGCGTATCACGGACAGCGACACTGAACCGAGCTCTCTTCTGCGAAGTTCTCCTCAAAGTCCCTCCTGCACCTGAACGAACAAATACAAATCGCAGTTTGAACAAACAAAAAAATGTGAAAGAGCCCAATTCAGTACTCATGGTGTTCTGGTGTTCAGGGCTCACGCAGAGAAAGGCGTCTCAAAACACTTGAACTTTGAATTTGCTTATTTTTGCTCTTGTGCCGACAAATACATACAAATATGTCCAAATATCCACCGTGGAAATTATGCTCGAAAAAACTCAGTGATTTCTTAAGTGAAAGTAAACAGTTGAGAGAAAAAATGGGATGTGTATTATTTATTGGATGCGTTCATCGTCTCTTAAAGGGACCGAGCCTAATTTAGCTACTGGCTGCTGTAATGTTAATCCAAGAAAATGAAAATCACTCACTGCTCTTGACTGAATTACTTTGAAGTTTTAACAGTCACACCAAAAATTATTCAGACACCAGAAATAATTTTTGATATATATAGCAAAACTGTAATAATGTGAGAAATGTTGAAGGTGTCTGAATAAATGTATGTTTGATTGTATTTTTCATTTTTACATTGAAGACTATCCAGTGCTATTTTACATTTAATTATTTGGTTTCTATACCTTGGCACCTACAAACTTGAAAAAAAAAACTTAAAACATTGTGTAAATAGCACAAATAAATAAAAATAAACAAACATACAAATTAAACCATTTCAAACAGGGCCCACTGGTAGTTGTTTGCACCTTGTGCAATGTGGAATTAGTTTACAGCTTTTTCAAGCACTTTGTGATGCATTTTGGAAACAGGAGATGAGCCCCTTTTCTAATGCACCATCTAGCTTGATAAACCCACTTCTCAATGACTTCCTGTTTGACAATTTTATTTGGGTAACACACATATTCTGAATGCCTTCGGCAGAATTCGAATGAGCCATTTTAATCTAGATTAATCTAGCTACCCAAATAAAATAATGACTAAAAGTAACATTAAGTCTTTGAGAAGGGGTTTCTTAAGCCAGGTGGTGCATTAGACCAGGGGCTCATCTCCTGTTTCCAAAATGCATCACAAACTGCTTGAGAAAGCTGTAAACGAATTCCACATTGCACAAGGTGCAAACAACCTCTTTCACACATACTCCGTCTGCAGTGCGTATGAGTTACATATTTTTTTTACACACCCATATTAACGGATTCCAGCGTTCCATCAGTGCATTCCAGGAGCGGTGCGTCTGCAGCAGTGCAGCGGTTGTTTACGTACAGAGTAGCGGACTGCAAACGCGTCCTGTGTGAAAGCACAATGAGTATGAGTCCATGCTGCTTCAGCACCACATACGTAACGTACACGGACTGCATACGCACTGCAGACGGGGGAATGTGTGAAAGAGTCGTGCATCTTGTTGAGGTTTCCGTTAAGAAGCTTCTTAAAAAAATTATGAGGGTGCTCACAGGATGAGTGCAGAATGAATGGAGGTCAATGGCGGTATACTCCTCAAAATCCACTTTTCTCAGGATGTAATTTTTTTGTCTAGTAATTTGAATGTTGTATTCGAAAGGAGATGCAACGAAATTATACATTGCTGGGTGTTAGATTTTCTAGAGTCACTTATTTGCTTTAAAAAGTATTTTTAAAATGTCAGTGACGTCATACACATCGTACGACCAGAGATACTGCTTTACGGCAATCCGTCAGTCCCTTTGGTGCTTTCAGAGAATGTCTATGGTGCTTTCCAGAGCTGTTGAAAAATTAATTATACATACAATGTGTATGTAGAAATCGAGTAAGGGAAGAGTCCCCCTCCCAACAACACGTATCATTACGATCTGTGGTAGCCCGTGCAACCTGGCCGATTTTGGACATTAGCCAACTTGGTATTTGTCTAACCTTCCATCCCACGTGAACAACCGTAAATTCAGGTAGGCTTTGACAATTAACACAGTCCACATGGGTTACCTTTTTTCGTCCTTGGGAAATGAGAAATAGGACAAAACTTGCCCATTATTAGAACAATTTATCATTGCACTCCTGCAAGCCATTTTTTTCCTTTTTCAATTTGTATTGATATTTAGCACTATTGAGCGTGACATTTGTTTGTGTTTTTTTAAGGTGACAATACTATACCACATGTATCTGGTATTTCTTAACACAAGAATAACAAAACAAGTTCATTTTCACTCAAATTCATTTTATTTTCCGTGTAAATTTCACAGTACATACATAACAATAGGCAGATAAAAGTGCCAGCCACCAAAAAAGGGTGAAAGGGACAAATTTATCAGTCTAGCCCCATAGACTCCCACACTTCATTTTGCACTCATGGCGATCGCCCCCAGTGGAACTCTGGTGGAACTGCAACCAAAATTCGGTACAATAGGACTTCATAGGGAGTGGGAAGGTTCTCCGTAGATGGGCTCTGGTGAAAGTCATCATAGCCTCTCTCACTCACTCACTCACTCACTCACTTATATATATATATAAGTAAAAAAAACTGTTCTCTACTATCTGGGTTGCTTTCATTTTACATGATCCAGAGTAGCCTATGAAAAAGCAATGGTGGCTACAAAGACTACAGCAAAGAACATACATGTAGATTAGGGGTGTAACGGTTCACAAAATTCACGGTTCGGTTCGATACGATACACTGATGTCACGGTTCGGTTCGGTTCGGTTCGATACGTTTTAGATACAGCAAAATGTAAAAACATCTCAACTTTTCAGAATGCCGCAAGCGCACCGCGGGTCATGTGACAAGAACCAATCAATCAGCTTCATCCTTTCCCGTAACAACGTTGAGATCTCAGCCAAGATGAAGGAACAGCTGATCATAGTTGTATATGGATTGCAATTTTGAAATAAATTCAGTAGCAGAGCTACTGCAAGCGATTTTTAGAGCTGCAAATCCATTTATCCTTCGCTGAAATTTCCGCGTCTCATGGAGAGAGCACGTCATTGTTGCTTAGCAAAGACAGACGCCTCAGGAGAAAGACGCGCTTAGCGTTTTCCATGCGTTTTTAGGAGCGATATGTGAACGGCCCCTAAGGCGCTCGCTCACTCAGCACGCGCTGAAGGCTCGTTGCAAAATGTCTAATGCATTTAACAGACCAGAAATATAAGATCCTAAAATAACCAACAGGTCTGGTGTTTGGGTTGGATTCCCTGTAAGCTGTAGTGTCTAAATGCTGCAGGGATAGTTTGCTGCGTGCATGTTTCTCCTTTTTTTCGTCTTTTCCCAGATAGTACTGACGCATATATCCCAGATATTCCCGCTGTTTTTTTTTTTGTTTTTTTTTTGTAATCCCGCTGGTGTACCCTGTCATGTTGCAGATGCGACATACCGTTGTTTTTTTATCCACCACTCTCTTGCCATCACCATTATAGCTTAAAGGGAATCCAAAGTGCACCCAAACACCAGACCTGTTGGTTATTGGAGGATCTTCTCATTTCTAGTCTGTTAAACGCATTGGCTATTTTGCAACGAGCCTTCAGCGTGTACTGAGTGAGCGAGCGCCTGCTGAGTAGCCTAACATAAACATATAAGATGGTGTTTTTTTCTTCTTCGGGAGTGTCAGGGGCGTTGCCTGTTACGTTGTTTGGGTTATTGGGCTACCTTGTTGAACGCATATCATTATATTTCTCTCTCTCTCTTTTTTTTTTTTTTTTTCAAATATAATTAATTACTCCAACGAACCGTTCGGTATACATAATGCGTACCGCGTACCGAACCGAAAGCGTCGTACCGAACGGTTCAATACGAATACGCGTATCGTTACACCCCTAATGTAGATGTATAAAAACTCACACTTGCTAATTTGAAACTAGGTCAGAAAACACCCAGACATATGGCTGTCAAGTTTGGTCAGAAGTTTTGTTAAAAAAAAAAAAAAATTCAGCTTCAAAATAAAATGTATTTTAGGTACCAATATAACAGTTGAATTAATCACTAATAAAACCTACTGGCAGCTGAAATGACTTAACCAAAACAAACACATTTTCTCATGCACTTTTACCTTCTCAAATGCTTTAAAGGGGGGGGGGTGAAATGCTCGTTTTCACTCAATATCTTGTTAATCTTGAGTACCTACTGTATAGAGTAGTACTGCATCCTTCATAACTCCAAAAAGTCTTTAGTTTTATTATATTCATAAGAGAAAGATAGTCTGTACCGATTTTTCCCGGAAAAACACGACCGGCTGGAGGCGCGACGTGTGGGCGGAGCTAAAGAATCACGAGCGCGAATAGGCTTTTGCGTAGAGAGCGTTTGGAAGCTGTGACACCGTGAGGACAAAACCAACCAAAACAAACCATGGCTAACAGTCAGATTCAGCCGTTTATTTATGATCCAGAATCAGATCCAGAGACTGAAACTGAACGAGAGCAGCGGCAGCAACGACTCGCTCCGAGCGGGGCTCGAACCCGGGTCTCCGGCATGGGAGGCGGACGCACTAACAAAGAGGCAGAGATATTTTAAGCAGTTTTACTCACCGCCTGCGGTTCCAACACAAGATCGTGACCCTTTTTCGTTGGGATTGCATCATCCTTAAGAAATAAACGATACGCAAATCCGTCGTCAAACTGGGCCTTGTGAACAAGCATCTTCGAAATGCAGGGAACAAACAAAAACACTTGCACAACTCCGTTGATGCTCTGTAAAAATAAACTCCATCCACTGGTCCCTTAATGCTGTTTTTTTTTTTTTGGTAATCTGTGCAGGGTTGTCTTGCCCTGGCAACCAAAAACACACTTCTTTTGTGACATTTCGCGACGCTCTTGCTTTGATCAGTGAATGTCTGTTGTGCTCTCAGTTCTCTGCTATACGGGAGCGCGCGCTCTTCTGACAGAAATGCCCTTAGGACCCATATAAGGAAATTCCGCTCCATCTAACATCACACAGAGCCATACTTTCCGAAACTTGTGACAAACCAGAAGGAGTATTTTGGGAACAAAAATACTCCTTCAAACGTACAACTTAATTTTTGAAACTTTGTCCATGTTTAGCATGGGAATCCAACTCTTTAACAGTGTAAAAAACTCAGTATGCATGAAATAGCATTTCAACCCCCCCTTTAATATCAGTAAACAGTCTGGTCAGTGCAGGTTCAGCATCTACATCCTCTTTTCAAAGGTGTATGAAGGTTTTTTCTGACATCTGTGGTAGCACTTCCTCTCTGACTCATAGTTAAGTTTACCATCTTACCGCATTTGAGCAAAACAAAGACAGAATGAGGACGGTGCACCTTTTACTCTTCTGTAAGTTACTGAGTTTAAGTTCTGTGTGATCTTCACATGAATAGTTTTCAAGGTTGAGAGTTGTGTGTTTTACCATGTGTTTTATCTTCCCAGGTCTGCTGGTGTGTCAAACTACAGAGAGTTTAACTGATAAACTGGTGAATTTAGGGGGAAATGTGACTTTAGACTGTCAGATTGATGTAAAAGACATTTATTGGGTTTTCCAGAAACTGACAGACTCTCCGCTGCTGTTACTGCGAACATGCACATCAAATTCTACATCATCTCATGTACAAGACCAAAGACTGAAAGACAAATATTCATCACTAACTCAAAGCCATTTATTTATTATAAATATAACTATTCATGAATTAGGAATATATTATTGTGCAAAACCTGCTACAACAAAACTACAGTTCAGCAATGGCACCAGACTTTACATCAATGGTAAGTATTTCTAAATCACATTTACAATTGACACAAAGAATTAATATATTTATAACTATAAATAATCTTAAAATTTATTATATGTGTCACGCGTTAAATCATATTTGGCATTAAAACATAAAACATAAAACTGATGAAAGTTCTTCTGCTTAAACAGAATCTGCCCAAGATCAAAATGAACCAGAAGACAAACATCAGGAACAGTTATGTGAGGAAACATTGGAGATGCACATGATTCTGAATGTTACATCCATCCTGCTGAATTTTGTGCTGATTATCGCAATAATTGGTGAGGTTTCTGACATATATTCACTCTGAAAGTACAAAAAACCTGATGAAGAACATGATGATATGTTCAAATTAAACTGCCTGGTAAATTAGGTTTAGAGCATTCCTTTATGAAAAGTTTCTTTGAAACATAATATTGTTTAATGATCACATTGATTTCATGGCAATATAACTTAACTAAAATGTAATGCGCTTTACTTTAGGTCTGTTAATGCTCAAACTTAAGAAGCCTAGAAAAAGACGACAACAAACCCAGAATGTCCAACCAGAACAGATCGAGGACTTAAACAACGCACAGGTAAGACTTATATTGCTATTCAATTGCCATTTAAGTTCATAATACAAAATGTTTCCAAACCAACTAAAATGTCTCCTCAAGTTATTCTATTGTTTCTCTAGTAAACTCATTAGTTGTGAAATGTAAACATCTTTAGTAACTGTGAAACACATACAGTTAGCTAACATAACTCTACTAGATGTTCTACAAATTTACAAATGTGTTCACTTGTGTGACGGAGAGGTTTATAAAGAGGCTAATGTCATTGTTATTGTTCTCGTAGTATTCTGAAATCGAGTTACCCTCATGTTCCCGAAGAGAAAATCCTATTTAGATAAACGGCACTTATGCACTTCTTCAGAATCCAAAGCCACGTTCTGGATCAACACATGCAGATATCATCACATCGTGAAACATGCGAAGTTTATAATAAGGTCTGACACCTTCCCTGGGAGTATCATTTTCGGTATGAGTGAGTTTTATAAAGGTCAATGTATTTCTGTCACTCTTTGAATGAAACCATGTTATTCGCTTATTTATAAAATGCATAATATGGATATGATGCTACCAAGTACCTTAGACATGTTAACATATCTATCTTGATTAACGTGGTTACGGTTTACAATAAGGTTCAATGCATTAACATTAAATTACAATGGAAAATACTTATTAATCCTGGTTAATGTTTATTCATGTTAATAAACTTAACTATTATGAAGTATATTATGTAAGTTTGATTGTATTGATTGTAATTGATTTTATGTGTTTAACCATGCTGGATTAGGATGATGTAGTTGGTCCCCAGACTGGCCAAAATGGTGTTTAGCTGGTTTCCCAAATCTGGACAGCCAACAAATACCCAAAACACATCAAAAACCATCAAAATAGGTCAGAAAACTTGTTTTAAGAGATAGATGGAGTTTTTTTATTATAATTTGGGTTACAGTTATTTGTACGTTTTGTATGATAACACAGTATTTCACAGGAATTAACAACATCTATACACACAGGGCCGTAACCACCACAGACACTGAGGAAAACAAGTCTGTTAGGATTGTACATATCTGTATCATACACTGTATACAAATCTGTATCCACTATAACGTTTAGCTACAAACTAGGCGTGGTTTACTCTTCACAGAAGCAGCTGGTGAACTCCAGCACGGCCATTTTTAACGGCTAAAGAGAGCACGGTAAGATAGAAGTAGCAAAACATTTGACAACTGTTTGTGATATAAATATTACAGCAGTTACACGACCGTGACTCTAAAATACGACCATTTCTGTATAATTAACATGATTCATGGAAATTCAAATTGAACGTGAGGAGACAAGAAACGATTTGTGCTTTTGCCATATTAGGCGAAATGTACAAGTTGCTGTAATGTACAAGTTAGTAAAGGCGTGCATATTTGAAAATTTTATATGTAATTAGTTCAAAACCATCAATTCCCTGCTAGAATTAGATTTATTAGATCTATTTCCTTCACTGTTCTTTATCTACTTTATTAAAAACAGTCTCCCCAATGCACAATAAATGGTTATGGCCTTGTACACAACAAACAGACACACATAAAAGTCTTATTTTCTACTATATAGTTATATTCAATAAAAATGACATTTATTTAATTGATCAAATGTACATGGGAATGAAGAAATTACACCATATCCAGCATTCGGGAAGGAAAACAGCACAATGACATGAACAACAAACAATAAATAGAGTTAAATTCTTTACACCCTAACTTTAGATTTTCCTCTTTAATAGATTCACATTATGCAAATCTACAAGATACAGCAATTAAGAAACATCACAAACAAATTTTCTTGGTCCATCTATCAACAGGCATCGATAAATAATCTGTATATCTGTGTTTGATTGCGTCATAAAAGCGAAGCATTTACACAAGCAATTCTGTGGTACCCACATCAAAAATAAAACATTTAAATGCACTCAAATACAAAACACAAAATGTAGTGGGGTGTGGGGGTGACGTCATCAGTCCAGTCGGATCTTCTGATTGGTCATCCTGTAGATGATGCTGTCATACCCAGGATCCATGTTCCAGAGGTTGTACGAGATCACGATGACGGCTAAAGCTAACACGATCATCAGCCATAGGACAATGTTAAAGACCACGGCGTAATCGTAGTCGTACTTGTAGGCCAGGTTGTAGAGACTGCCCTGGTTACTCTGAAACAACCACATGTTATCGTTACATGTAGGTCAACGTTTAAAAGTAGGTCGCTACTGTACTGTAACCGTCTTTTTGTTTTTGAACAAAAGAAACAGGTTATGGGTTGGAAAGGTTAGGATAAGATAAAAGGGTAAGATGAAACTAAACACTACTATTTACTAACCAGCTTCTAAAGCTTACGCAATTTACACGTTGAATGTCTTACAGAAGGGGTCTTGAAACGATTCTTTCTTCTCGTACCCTGACGAATAAGAATAACGCTGATAATATGGACCTGCTCCAATATCAAGTTTGTTTTATTTATTTATAAACGTTAGCTTTCAGAAAAGCTTATTGCAGTTAACTTACGATCTGAAGGATGGAGCGGGACTTCTTGGTCAGAGGGGCTTCAAATGTCTTCACCGTCACCACTTCTACAACCGCATTGTTGGAGTAGACATTGGCGACATCATCTGCAAACTTTGTACACGCACAAACAGATTTAAATGTGAAAGAACTAAAAACAGCAGTACTATTGTATTATTTATTACTATAATAATAGTAGTACTGTATTGGTACTAAATAATAATAGTACAATATTATTTAGTACTGTTATGCCAAAAAAATATATATATATCTGAAACCAAGGAGAAAATATATATATATTTATATAGTTTGTGAGCAGTGAGTTCCAGGAATTTGCAAAAGAATTTGACTTTCTGCACATCAAATCTAGTCCACACCATGCTCAAGGAAATGGACATGCAGAGAGAGCAGTGCAGATTGCAAAGAAAATTTTGCAACAGACAGATCCTCTTCTGGCTCTGATGAGCTACAGGGCAACACCTTGCATCTCTACAGGTGTTAGCCCGGCTGAACTACTTATAGGCAGAAAGATTAAAAACGATACTTCCGATGCTTGAGACAAATCTTCAGCCACGGTGGTCAAATCTGAAAGATGTAAAGAGAAAAGACTCCATGGAAAAGCAAAAGCAAGCTTTCTACTTTAATCGTCACCATGGAACTAAGCCCCTACCATTGTTGAGGACTTGTGATGCCGTACTCACTAAGTTAGACCATCAAAAGTCTTGGGGGACAGCTACTGTGGTCACAGGCATGAGTACAACTCCTCAATCTTTCACTATTGAGACACATCAAGGGACAACTCTGCGGTGTAACCGTCATCACTTGCAGCTCATCCCTGATTCAGCTGGAGGAATTCAAACTCTGGTCCAAAAAGAACAATCATGTGAACAGCAGCCTGAGTCTACTTTGAACACTGAGAAAACTTTCTCTCAGGCCGCAAACACAAAAACAGAACCGCTGATGACTAGATCTGGCAGAATAAGCAAACCAGTGAATAGATTAAATTTGTGAGAAAAAGGGAAGAAGAAAGAAGGAATATATGCTAGTCATATTTTGTTTAATAGACATTAGAAACAATTTAATTCAATGTGGTTGGAATAAGCAAAATTAGAAAATAAGTTTTGTTTTGTTTTGTTTAATGTTGTTGAAAATTTCATAATACTTGAATATTTAAGGCTGTTCAGAAGAAAAAACTAAAAACGGGAGATGTAATGTGTGTGTTGCTTTAAGAAAACGTGATTACGTTGTTGTTCCAAGAGGTAGTTTGGCACATGTTAAGTTCATAACAAGAGTCGAGAATAAAAGGATTATGTTGTCCTGTTAAGACCAGTGTCATCGTTAAAACCTTTACAATACTGATGAGAATGTGATGTATATGTAAAGTGCATAGGCTAATTTAGCTAATTCAGTTTTGCTCTATAATATTGTAATCGCTTTTTTTTCTACACACACACATACACTGCACATGAACGCACTTTTCAAACAGAAGCTTGTAACGCACATTATATATCTGTCACAGCATATAATGTGTTACGGCCAGCTCGTTTCGACCGTACATAAAGTATACAAGTACACTGAAGAAATGACTCGCAAGATTTTATTAGTCTTCAAAAACACAAATAACTTAATATTACGAAGTCTAGGGGTCAAAATCAAAAGGGGAAAATCATAATCCTGATGGGGAGGAGAAAAGGTTGGTATGGACTGTAAACAAATAAAGGTTCGCAAAACAAGTGACTTCTCCAGAGGGTGTCGATCCCCTGGACGAAGTGAAGAGGAGTAGTTGAGTCCAATGTCTTATCCTCTCCATAATTAAGTGGTGATCAGCTAACAGGGGTGTGCGATCTCCCAAACTCTCCTGGAAGAACACCGCCACCAGCAGGCGAGCAAGTAGAACGCAGGGTCGTAACAAATGACTATTAAAAAATACAAATTATATATAATTTTATTGCAATTAAAGGGAAAATTCAAAGTGAGTTTAATCCAAGCAGCTCTAAAAGATCTTAGAATAGTTCTGCAAAAAAAGCTTAGTTTCTGGCTTGTGTATGGAGTTATATGGAGTATAACAGCAAATTATAGTGTGTTATATAGTATAGCCTTTTTTTGCACAGGCCTATCTAAAGGGTTAATGGTCCCACCTAGTGATCAACTGTAAAAATAAATTTTTTTACCTCTTCCCAAAAGGGAAAACCACAAACAATCAAGAATGCATGATTATATGGTGTCATGGCTTTGCAATCGACAAATGTCGTTATAATGGAAGTCAATGGGTCAAAAACAGCCACCAACAACAAATTAGGGAGAAAAAATGTAAATCTAATGCTGCACAAAAACAAAAAATGCATCAAACCCAATGTTGCTACTAATCTTTGACATGCCCAAGACTGTTATAAAAAGTAAAAAAAAAAAAAAAATCCAGCCACAATTACTTTTATATTGAAAATAAGTAATTTTGTGTGCCCCCCCCCCCAAATCAGTGACATCATTTATGAACTTGGCAATTCAAGAGTTATAAAATCTTGGATTTTTTAAAAACATTTGGTAGTTTTGATCAGGACTGAAGTTGATTAACAGATTTATGCAAAATAAAATTAGAAAAAATATGAATCTGACACATTGTTACAGCAGTTTAATTGAGTGGATGTTTTCATCCCGAACAACTTGAAAGGGTACTGAATTTGAACAATGCACAAGGGTTAAAGAGACCTTGTGCCGTCAGCAGACACAGACAACCAAGTGTGGATACATATGGATGTTTATTAAACTACACAGGGAAACATGCTACATCTGTCCTGGTGCATGCATAATGCGTAGATTCCTGTCAAATCCTGTTCGAAGGGAAACCTTCACTATTTCATCCATGGGTTGACTGCTCCGAAGTTAATCAAAAAGCAGGAAAGTTTTTCTTTGTCCCAGAGACACCTCATATGCATGTTTAACTGCCGTGATTAACTGGTAACCCAAACTATGGTACAAATAATATGATGCATTTTAGATCACAAGTGTACATAATTGTCTGAGGAATAAAAAGCAGATCATTTTGATACCAAGGACGAAAACATGTAGAAGATCATAAAGCAGAGATACACTCATATACCTGAATATAAGCATTGGGAGTCTAACTAATATAGAATTGTAAGTAGACTACTACAATAGTGAAACATACAAACAATAAATACATATACCAGATACATTTGTAACTGATTAATTATAGTCTAAATGAATAAAAGTATGTGTGTTGTGTATTGTAAGAATGTGAGTTGGCTAGTCAGGCAGGCCCATTTGGTGTCTGGCATAGAGGGCTATATAGTTATCTTGGAATGTGTTTGAAGTCGGATGGGAAGACCTGTTCAGTATCTTCCAGATAATGGGGGTAAACATAGCCAATTAGCACTCATATAAATGTATACCATGGGGCTAGAGTCTGTGATTTGTATGCAAATGTCAAAAGGCTAAAAGAATCCCTAAAACATAAAGCCCAAACAATCGTACATGATCCTAAGCAGATGCTACAACAACAGTATCAAAAGTTCAAGTTGGAAAAATTGCAGGGGCTGTCAACCACACATCACTGGTACAAAAATTATCTATAGTATTTTTTGCAAAGAAGTTTTGTTAATCACACAGGTCACACCTGCGTGTTAGTATAGCAAAACAGCACAGCTAGGTAGAAGTTCCATTTTGCAACCTGGTTGCAAAATGTATCATCTTCCTTTTTCCATCTTCTGCGCAGCATAGCAAATGACAACTTCAAACCACAAAAATAACACCTATAGCTATGTGGGTATAAAAAGGTGTGAGTAAAAACATACATTTGAAACTCTTATCTTTTTTTAACTGTAGTTTTAAATTGAAATGATTCTAAGTCATCTGTTAACGTTTGCAGCTCCAGACTGATCCTATTATAGTCCAGCCTGATCTCACAATCAAAACGTACATATTTCGACGTAAATTAAAACTGTCCAATACGTATGTGCCTTTACGTATTTACAGTGTCGTTTACGTATTATCTGGACGTAATTACAGGTTCGATACGTATCTAAATTTACGTAAAAACAACCTCAAATACGTACAGATAGGACGTGTTCTCTGACCAGTCAGTTATGAATAGAAATTTGCTCATGAAGCTGCTTTTCAATGCGTATCTGATTAATGTTTTTAAATATTTATGTATATTTTCCCTTTTTATAATTTTTTTTTTATAAATGTAAGATCCCTATACCCAACCCAAACCAAAACCTACCCATTTTATACAGAATGTTAAAAGAATAGACATAATAAAATAAATTTTTTGTAAAAATATAACATTAAAACGTTATTTTGAGCCACTAACGTTAATCCTACACCTACCCCTAAACCTACCCATAACCATTTTTTTTAACTACATAACGTTACTGTTTTAAATAAACAAATAACAGACAAACAAACTTAACGTTAATTTAAAAAATTTTTTGCGAAAATATCAAAAGTGGTACCAAAAGTAGTTCAAATGATAATGAGTTCCAGTTGCAGTCCTCTCTGGAGGTAATTGTTTTTATAGGGTACAGAGCAGAATTTAATTTATTAATCCGTGAAATTATGTATCTGTCTTCTCTCTGTGAAGGTGCACAGGCGCAGTACTGATTTCAAATGAACTGAAACACGACATGTCACAATCTGTGACGATATACAGTAGGTGAGAACCAGGCGGCAAGGAAGTCGACCGGAAGTTGAAGTCGGCTGCGTGCTGCCATCTTGTAGCAGAACTTCATTTGCGTTAGCATTCCGATTGACTCCCATTCATTTTATCACGAATAACTTTACATCTGAGGCGTTTAAAGACTCCGTTTGTCCATTATTTATTTCTGAAGATACACGACAATGTATAAAGGGCTCATTTACCTTCTATGTTACATTATGGCCCCGTATAAACAGTTTTTGTAAAAAATAGGCTAACGATTGCGTCATAACCACTCGACTCTCTGTCGCATTACCGTACAGACAGGAGGAGAAGCTCGCAGGCAATTAACTTAATATGGCGTACTGGCGTTACATTTTAAAATACTATACAAAATAATTAATCAGAATACTTACTCCTGCTCACTCACGTCAAAGAACTCCCCGCTCATCTCGCCGTCTCTGCAAGATTAACGATGGCAGTTTGCACGCACAGCTACTAGAAGATTTACATCTGTCAGACAGGTTGCTGACGTCGTCAAGCTTCGTTTGAGTCTGCGCGTCAGAAACGGATGTGCTAAAAACTGCTAAAAATGGGCTTCAATTGGCTCAGTTGAGTTCCAATGGGGTCACTGTGTCCATTTCTTTTACTGTCTATGGTGAGAACCAATGAGCGTTCGATATCAGTGCCGTAAACCACGTCGTAACATTTCTGGCGCTATTTTCAAATTTGAATCATAACGAGCGTGGGCTTTGACTGTGACGGTCGCTGTTTCTGAGAATGAAGATGACGATCGATTGATAAAGGGCTGAATTTGGATATGTTCCTTGCAAACATCTGGATTCTAAAGATATAGAGTACAGCAAACAAATAAAATGGATATGATTTGTAATTTTATGCTTTGCTTTTGTGTATCTATGATTGTATTGTCAGTCATTGGATTAGGAGAAAATAGCACAGCAAAATATTATTATAAATATATAATATAAATTCAATAAAAACATGTATTGATATGACAATTAAATACAACAGATTTAAATAATTAAAGCCACAATTTTAATATTAATACATGGGAATTCATATACATTCACATTTTACATTAGATTATTTACGTTTTTTTAGCTGCTAACACGTAAGTATTTGTATGTTTTACTGCTATAAATATGTCAAAGTTGTATGTTTTTATGTGCATGAAAATGTAAGTAAATGTACATGTTGCAGAACCACATTTAACGTAATAATACACACGGATTCTCATGAGATCACGTTGCAGCATAGTCAGACAATTATTTTATGAATTTCATTATTCTCTTATTTAAAGTTTCCTGTTTCCACATCAATTTTATCACAGTTCTCAATTTGAAGTCCATATGGTGCAGATGTTCCAGGTTTCTTCTTTGTTCGCTTGCTTTTTGGTTTTTCTGCTTTCTTCCACTTGTAGCCCTTAATTGATGAGATCACCAAAGTCAACATTTATTTTACCTGCTTCACAATTCCCTATACAAATCGGCCCAGTCGGGAATTGATCTGAAAACCACATATCTGCCTCCTTAACTGGAAACATTATAATCTACATAACGCATTAAATTTGTATTTTAAACTTTTATTTTATGCATGTTTGGTATTTCAAACATTAAGCTCTTTTATTTTCTATTCAGAAGAAGCTGCTCGAGATGACAATCAGACAAAACTGAAAAATAACTGGCAATGTCAGAATTCACAGCAGTTTCTGATAGTTGTGTGCTTCATACCAATCATTGTGATGTTTTTGGCAATAATAGGTGAGATTTCAGGTTTCTACATGTGTAATATAATATCTTTCTTTTAAATGCATCCTACTACATTCCTTCAGTGATCAGTTGTCACTGTGTGTGTGTGTGTGTGTGTGTGTCACTGCGAATGTGTAACCCCTCTCTCCCGGGTCCTCACCGCTGGACTTGGACCTCGAACCCGGGTCTCCGGTATGGGAGGCGGATGCACTAACAAGGAGGCTAAATGACTGCAGCCATTAGTGTCTGTTTACCTTCACAGCACCTACTTGCTGGCCTCCATTACACGTGTGTCAATGTGTGTGTGTGTGTGTGTGTGTGTGTCACTGCGTGTCTTGTGTCAACGTGTGTGTGTCACTGCGTGTGTATATGATCATATATGATGTCTATGATGGTTCCAATATGCATCCACACTTTAGCAGGATAGGCCTATTGCCTGAACAAAAGTGCTCTGATTGCACAATGTTGCCCTGAGGCAACACACAAAAAAACACAGTTTAAGTTCAGTTCAGTTTATTTATATAGCACATTTAAAAACAACCATGGTTGACCAAAGTGCTTAACAATGTCTAGAAAAGAAAACTA
The DNA here is from genome assembly GCF_003368295.1 of Carassius auratus. Classification (NCBI taxonomy): domain Eukaryota; kingdom Metazoa; phylum Chordata; class Actinopteri; order Cypriniformes; family Cyprinidae; genus Carassius; species Carassius auratus. The sequence continues at coordinate 27,737,957 of NC_039264.1, read as the reverse complement.
GAGAGTCACATACAAATAAAACAAATACAGTAAAAACATACCAATGTCACAGCTCAGCTTGATATAAAAGCCAAGGAATACAAGTGTGTCTTAAGAAATGACTTAAAAATTCCAACAGTCTGAGCAGTTCTTATGTGTACAGGTAAACTATTCCACAAATTAGGTGCCACCACTGAAAAAGCCCGGTCACCTTTATTTTTTAACTTAGTTCTTGGAACACTGAGGAGCACCTGACTGGATGACCTCAATGCTTTAACGGGGGCATGGACATGTAAAAGCTCTGATAAATACGCAGGCGCCAACCCATTTAAGATCTTAAAAACAAACAATAAAATCTTGAAATCAATCCTGAAGCGGACAGGAAGCCAGTGTAGTGAAGCTAGGACAGGGCTAATGTGCTCATACTTTTTAGTCCCAGTCAAAAGCCGAGCTGCTGCATTTTGGACTAACTGTAAGCGTTGAAGAGATGACTTATCCAGACCAACATATAAAGAGTTACAGTAGTCTAGTCTAGATGTTATAAAAGCATGAATTACACTTTCAAACTCCTTACGTGGCAGGTAGGGCTTTACTTTAGCTAACAGTCTTAGTTGAAAGAAACTGGCTTTTACAACAGAACTAATCTGTTTTTCAAATTTAAAAGCACTGTCAAAAATCACACCGAGATTCTTGGTAAATGGACGAACATATAACCCTAAATTACCAAGTGCATCTACACAAGCACTTAAATCCCCAGGACGACCAAACACAACAATCTCAGTCTTATTTTCATTAAGACAAAGAAAGTTCTGATCCAACCATATTTTTAAATCTTTCAGGCAATTCAGTAATGAAAGAAACGAAGCTTTGTTATTAGTATTGACAGGCAAATAAATCTGTACATCATCTGCATAACAGTGAAAAGTGATATTGTGCTTTCTAAAAATATAGAATCATGCAGTATCAGCCGCGGAGAGTCTGTCAGTTTCTGGAAAACCCAATAAATCTCTTTTACATCAATCTGACAGTCTAATGTCACATTTTAGAAATAAGAACAATATAAGTATTTTAATAATCAGTCATACTAATTTACATGTTGATGTATATACATATATATATTTTTAGATATATTCATTTTAAATGTTAAACAGTGCTATTTATTTTACCAATTTGTAGCGCTGTGTTCCCTGGAGCTTTGCTTCCTAAAATGACTGCTCCATCCCCAAACAAAAGGCTACACCCACTTCAGCCCATCGTTTTATCGAACAGACATGTCAGGTGATATTATATGCATATATTTTTTAATAAAAAAAAAAATTTTTTGTCTGAGGGCAACACTATGCCATAGAGGGTAAAATGCTTTAATATCAGTAAACAGTCAGGTCAGAGCAAGTTCAGCGTCGATATCCTTTTTTCAAGGGCGTGTGGTAGCACTTCCTCTCTGACTCATAGTTAAGTTTACCATCTTGCTTCATATGAGCAAAACAAAGACAGAATGAAGACGGTGCAACTTTTACTCTTCTGTAAGTTACTGAGTTTAAGTTCTGTGTGATCTTCACATGAATAGTTTTCAAGGTTGAGAGTTGTGTGTTTTACCATGTGTTTTATCTTCCCAGGTCTGCTGGTGTGTCAAACTACAGAGCGTTTAACTGATAAACTGGTGAATTTAGGGGAAAATGTGACTTTAGACTGTCAGATTGATGTAAAAGACATTTATTGGGTTTTCCAGAAACTGACAGACTCTCCGCGGCTGTTACTGCGAACTTTCTCATCAGAATCTGCATCATCTCATGTACAAGACCAAAGACTGAAAGACAAATATTCATCACTAACTAAGAGCCGTTTATTTATTATTAATATAACTATTCATGAATTAGGAATATATTATTGTGTAAAATCTGATCCAAAACAACTACAGTTCAGCAATGGCACCAGACTTTACATCAATGGTAAGTATTTCTAAATCACATTTACAATTGACACAAATAAAGAATTAATATATTTATAACTATAAATAATCTTAAAATTTATTATATGTGTTACTGCTATAAATGTATGCTTTTACATTGAAGTCTACCAGATGCATTAAATCATATTTGGCATAAAAACATAAAACATAAAACTGATGAGAGTTCTTCTGCTCAAACAGAATCGGCCCAAGATCAAAATGAACCAGAAGAGAAACATCAGGAACAGTCATGTGAGGAAACATTGGAGATGCACATGATTCTGAATGTTACATCCATCCTGCTGAATTTTGTGCTGATTATTGCAACAATAGGTGAGATTTCTGACATATATTCACTCTGAAAGTACAAAAAACATGATGGCATGTTCAAATTCATTTGCCCGGTAAATTACGTTTAGTGCATTCCTTTATGAAAAGTTTCTTTGAAACATAATGATCACATTGATTTCATGGCAATATAACGTAATTAAAATGTAATGCGCTTTAATTTAGGTCTTTTAATGCTCAAACTTAAGAAGCCTAGAAAAAAACGACAACAGGCCCAGAATGTGCATCCAGAACAGATCGAGGACTTAAACAACGCACAGGTAAGATTTATATTACTATTCAATTGCCATTTAAGTTCATAATACAAAACATCTCAAGTTATTCTGTTATTTCTCTAGTAAACTCATTAGTTGTGAAATGTAAACATCTTTAGTAACTGTGAAACACATACAGTTAGCTAACATAACTCTACTAGATGTTCTACAAATTTAAAAATGTGTTCACTTGTGTGACGGAGAGGTTTATAAAGAGGCTAATGTCATTGTTATTGTTCTCGTAGTATTCTGAAATCGAGTTACCCACATGTTCACGAAGAGAAAAACCGATTCAGATAAACGGCACTTACACACTTCTTCAGAATCCAAAGCCACGTTCTGGATCAACACATGCAGATATCATCACATCGTGAAACATGCGAAGTTTATAATAAGGTCTGACACCTTCCCTGGGAGTATCATTTTCGGTATGAGTGAGTTTTATAAAGGTCAGTGTATTTCTGTCACTCTTTGAATGAAACCATGTTATTCGCTTATTTATAAAATGCATAATTTGGATGTTATAAAGACATGTTAACATATCTATCTTGATTAATGTGGTTACGGTTTACAATAAGGTTCAATGCATTAACATTAAATTACAATGGAAAAAACTTATTAATCCTGGTTAATGTTTATTCATGTTAATAAACATAACTATTATGAAGTATATTATATAAGTTTTATTGTATTGATTGTAATTGATTTTATGTGTTTAACCATGCTGGATTAGGATGATGTAGTTTGTCCCCAGACTGGCCAAAATGGTGTTTAGCTGGTTTCCCAAATCTGGACAGCCAACAAATACCCAAAACACATCAAAAACCATCAAAATAGGTCAGAAAAAAAACAACAACTAGAGAACAACAGTGAAATGTCTTCATGCATTAAGGTCAAAAACTAGTTAAAAGGTTTAAGGGTTGCTTCAGAAAAACATAAGGCAAGTGTTTTAAACTTTCTGAACATCTTTTCCTCAGGAAAGTGTTCTAGCATGCACTTGTGACTCATAAAGACATTAAAACTTTTTTAAAGAGATGGATGGAGTGTTTTATTATAATTTGGGTTAGCCTACAGTTATTTTATATTTTGTATGATAACACAATATTTCATTGGAATTAACAACATCTATACACACAGGGCCGTAACCACCATAGACACTGAGGAAAACAAGTCTGTTAGGATTGTACATATCTGTATCATACACTGTATGTATAAAACCAGATATGTATCCATTATAACATTAAGTTAGTCATTAGAGTCCTTAGCCATCTTCAAGAATCGGCTTAAAACACATCTCTTCCATCTTTATTTGACCCTCTAACTTTAACACTCACTATTCTAATTCTATTCTTTAAAAAATCTAACTACCTTTTAATCTTTTTGTATTCTATTTTCTTTTCATTTATTATGCAATTGTATATGTATGTGTGTGTTTGTATGTGTAAAGACCTCTAACTAGCTTGATCTATTCTTTTATTTTTTTATTCTATCTGTTTTCTTTTTATTTATTATATTAGTTAAAAACCCATCCTACGTGTACTGTGTTAACCTAACTGAGACTTGTTATAGCAATTATATATCATTGCTCTTTTTATTGTTTTTGATTGCTTACACTGTCTTCATCTGTAAGTCGCTTTGGATAAAAGCGTCTGCTAAATAGAGTTGTTCCGATTCCGATACTAGTATCGGAAATATCTCCGATACCACAACAAATTCTGGCATCGGCATCGGCGAGTACATGAACCCATATACCGATCCGATACCATTTTCTTAAAAAAGACCTAGTTATGACCGCAAGCTTTGCCTAACCGCTGCACGGTTCTTCTTCGCTGCTCAAAATGCATTGAAAACACAGGAAGTTGTGCTGTGTTGCCACAAGCAACCCCTGTTTAGAGCAGCGAAGAAGAAATGAAAACGCGTTAGCAGACCTTATCTATATATGACTGGATCACTCATCACATTCTAAACTGCCAAAAGACAGTGAAGCCGCTACTATATTATAGATCAGTGGTTAGCAGTATGTCTCTGTAGTACCGGTAGTTACAGACTCTCGAGTATATTCAGTACCGGCAACTGCGTTCAGTCGCTTCCGTGTAAGTCAAAACGCAGGGCTCCAGACAGTAGCCGAATATATACTAGTGTCTGTGAATATTAAACTGCAAAATACTATTTAAATATTACTCCCGCAAAATCTACATCTCTGTGGGTGACTGGCACAGATGCGCGAGAGCTCGCTGTTTTGTAGTCTCTGCTGTGTGTCATGAGGACACGAACGCATAAACCGTCACTTCATGAGAATTTACCGTTTCATTTGAGAATACTGTCATATCATAAACACAGACACTCAAAGATCTTCATGGCAGCCCATTAAAATAAATGTTTGGTTTACATGAGTAAATTGACAATATATAAAGCTACTGTTGTAGCCTACAGTAATAATAATACATCTCTATAATAATAATAATTATGCCTAGATGGTTGCTTGTTTTTTACTTGTTTTTTACTTGTTAGAGATTATCTGATTAATAGATCTTTTTTTATATTCCTAGACTTATTTGTTGCAGTTTGTTGTTATTTGTTTACAGTTATATTGTAAAACTTAAATAGCTTTTTTAGTTTGCGGTGTTAGATTTTTGGCTGCATTTGAAGTTCTTTTTTGCATAAGAAAATAAATAATACTGTCAAATTCATTTTAGATAATAAAAATACTGTAATAAATACAGTAGTTCACCATGTATTTGTTCATGTTTTATTGAGGGATCTGTCTGAAGCACACCATAAAAAAATTCTAGCAATTTACACAGGGCTAGTAGTATATACAGCTGTATATACAGATATACACCCAGGTATCGGATCAGTACTCGGTATCGGCCGATACCCTGAGCCCAGGTATCGGAATCGGTATCGGGAAGAGAAAAAGGGTATCGGAACATCTCTACTGCTAAATGAATAAATGTAAATGTAATGTAAGTTACAAACTAGGCGAGGTTAACTCTTAACAGAAGCAGCGTGCGAACTCCAGCGCCACCATTTTTAACAGTTAAGGGGCCATTCACATATCGCGCCTAAAAACGCGTGGAAAACGCTAGGCGCGCCGCTTTTTTCCTTCTTTCCAAAGCGCTCGGGCAGAAGCGCCCCTGAGGCGTCTGCCTTTGCTAAGCAACAATGACGTGCCCTCTCCATGATGACACGGAAATTTCAGCAAAGGATAAATGGATTTGCAGCACTAAAATCGCTCGCAGTAGCGCTGCTACTAAATTTATTTAAAAATGGCAATCCATAAACAACTATGAACAGCAGTTCTTTCATCTTAGATGAGTTTTGTTGTTACGGGAAAGGATGAAGCTGATTGGTTAGTTTTTGTCACATGACCCGCGGTGCGCTTGCGGCTCTCTGAAAAGTTGAGATGTTTTTAACTTGATGCGGTGCGGACGTGCCTGGAAAAAACGGGCGCGTCGCACCGCCCTTATGAAAAATAACCATGGTTTTATTATAGTAAAACTGTAGTAACCCATGGTTTTTTGGCGTATTGACTCCCATTTGTCTAACCACAGATTTACTACATATACCGTGGTTAAACTATGGTTAATATAGCAAAACCATGGTTAATTTGTGGTTACCATGGTTTAACTATAGTAACCATGGTTTTTTGGTTTAATTTGTAGTAAAACCATGGTTAATTTTCGTAAGGGCGCGTGCGCGTTGCGACCGCATCGCTTCCATTATGAGCGCGCATGCCGCGCCTACATTGAAATAACGAACTTGCGCGCGCAAAAGACACGATATGTGAACGGCCCCTAAAGAGAGCACGGTAAGATAGAAGTAGCGAAACATTTAATATTTGACATCTGTTTGTGATAAAAATGTTACAGCAGTTACACGACTGATCGTAGTTATCAGCAATGCAAACTACTCGACTTTTTTTTCTCTCAAATATGAATTTTTGTATCATTTACTTGATTCATGGAAATTCAAATTGAACGTGAGACAAGAAACGATTTGTGCTTTCGCCATATTAGGCGAAATGTACAAGTTGCTGTAATGTACAAGTTAGTAAAGGTGTGCATATTTTAAAATGTTATATGTAATTAGTTCAAAATGATCACTTCCCTGCTAGAATTAGATTTATTAGCTCTATTTCCTTCACTGTTCTTTATCTACTTTATTAAAAACAGTCTCCCCAATGCACAATAAATGGTTATGGCCTTGTACACAACAAACAGACACACATAAAAGTCTTATTTTCTACTATATAGTTATATTCAATGAAAATGGCATTTATTTAATTGATCAAATGTACATGGGAATGGAACAATTACACTATATCTAGCATTCGGGAAGGAAAACAGCACAGTGGCGTAAACAACAAACAATAAATAGAGTTTCATTTCAATTCTTTACATCCCAACATTAGATTTTCCTCTTTAATAGATTCACATTATGCAAATCTACAAGATACATCAATTAAGAAAGATCACAAACAAATTTTCTTGGTCCATCTATCAACAGGCATCAATAAATAATCTGTATATCTGTGTTTGATTGCGTCATAAAGGCGAAGTATTTACAAAAGCAATTCTGTGGTACCCACATCAAAATTAAAACACCTTCAAATGCACTCAAATACAAAACACAAAATGTAGTGGGGTGTGGGAGTGATGTCATCAGTCCAGTCGGATCTTCTGATTGGTCATCCTGTAGATGATGCTGTCATACCCAGGATCCATGTTCCAGAGGTTGTACGAGATCACGATGACGGCTAAAGCTAACACGATCATCAGCCATAGGACAATGTTAAAGACCACGGCGTAATCGTAGTCGTACTTGTAGGCCAGGTTGTAGAGACTGCCCTGGTTACTCTGAAACAACCACATGTTAGCGTTACATGTAGGTCAACGTTTAAAAGTAGGTCGCTACTGTACTGTAACCGTCTTTTTGTTTTTGAACAACAACAAAAGGTCATGAGTTGGAAAGGTTAGTGTGAGATGAAACTAAACGCTACTATTTGCTAAACAGCAATTTACACATTGAATGTCTTACAGAAGGGGTCTTGAAACAATTCTTTCTTCTCGTACCCTGACGAATAAGAATAACGTTGATAATGTGGACCTGCTCCAATATAAAATGTTTGCTTTCAGAAAAGCTTATTGCAGTTAACTTACGATCTGAAGGATGGAGCGGGACTTCCTGGTCAGAGGGGCTTCAAATGTCTTCACCGTCACCACTTCTACAACCGCGTTGTTTGAGTAGACGTTGGTGACGTCGTCGGCGAACTTTGTACACGCACAAACAGATTTAAATGTGAAAGAACTAAAAACAGCAGTACTATTGTATTATTTATTACTATAATAATAGTACTGTATTGGTACTAAATAGTTCTGTATTATTTAGTACTATTAATATTGTTGTTTTTGTAATATATTATTTAGTACTATTAGGCCAAAAAACTAACATTTTATATCTGGAACCAAGTCGAGAAAGGTTTCAGGAGGGGGCCATGGACATTATTCATAATTTAAGATGCTACAGTTTTCATTGAATGTGTTTTGTTCTCTACTTTACATTACACGGAGTGGGAGTCAAATCAGAGATGTAGCTGGGTTTTTGGATGGTGTGGGTCAACAGTATAACATCCTTATTAAAAGTCCAATGGTATTGTGTCCTTGGCTGGTAAAAACAAACACAGCTTAACAAAAAGCAAACTTTAACCACATTTAAATTACTTTACATCCTTAATTCTGAAAATGGCTAAGCTCACAAGTGGGACTGGACTTAGTTGGGAACCCATTTTATATATATATATACATTTTGTAACTATAACGACAGGACATTTTACTCTCTCTGTGTGTGGAATTTGCATAGCGTTTGGAAGCTATTTCATGAAGATTGCATAGAAGTGAAATTGTGAAATTCTCACCTTTTCCTCACCTTCTTTTGCTGGCAAGTGTGATATCATGGTGTCTGAACTTCACCGGCGGATGATGTTGGCGTTGTTTGCGTGTTATTGATGCTTGTATATCAGTGGTCAAAGGTCCAAACAAAGTGCGTGATTCAGAATGTGTTTCTGACTGCAGTTGAGCAGGCAACACATTCGATTCAGCTGAATCTGTAATTGTTCTTATAATAGTGGGCGAAGAAAGAACATTTCGCAAAATGCTAATTAATTCAGTTGTAGCACTATCACTGTTCATGATTCCATGATTGTTCATGGTATATAGACAGGTTACTTCCGTTCACGTGTAAGCGACTTCCTAAAATGCCTTGCCTTCTGTTTGCACTGAAAAGTTCATGCACATCCACATATGAAATAATTTGCATATATATGTGTACACAAATAAAACATACGTCTTTCTTATCTGAACTGGATACGTTAGTAAATTGTATTTTTTTATGTATGTGCGAGTGTTTTACGGATGCGCGCATCAAGTTTTTTATGTATGTACGGGTGTTTAATAGGTGTATATGCACGGATCAAGTTTATATGTATATGCGAGTATGTGCAGGTGTGTTTGTATGCAGCAAGTTTATATGTATACGCGAGTGTGTGTAGGTGTATATGCATGGATCGAGCTTATACATATACGCGAGTGTCTGTAGGTGTATGTACGTGTCAAGCTTATATGTATTATTCACAAGTGTGTATGCATGCATTGCTATCATTATATGTATTGGTATCAATTTCATATTAGTGTGCACGTGTATTTCATACATGTATTTTTGAAAATCCAATAGTATGCATGTATATGTGAGTAATTTATAGCCGTGTATCCACGTGTTTTATGTGTGTATTCATAAGCGAAGTTTGATTTGAATCGTATGCGGCACCTCATAGCTACCAGATGGCACAGGAAATGTTTAGGCTTCACTTTTCAGGATGTGTGAGGCACACTTGCCCTGTGCAGGTTAAATAACTGAAAGCCTGGCACATTAAAGTCACAAATGACTTATGCTAAAAATAAGGTGCAGGATACATTTGTATTTGTTTGTTCTAAATTTACCATATTTTGGGGACAATTTTTTCCCCTAGAAGTTAATTAAATCTGATGAAACCTCCCAAAACCTTAAATGGAGTTGACCCAAAAATTTCAATGTGAAGTTTATCTGCTTACCCCCAGGACGTCCAAGATGTAGGTGACTTTGTTTCTTAGAACTCAAACCAAGAAAACTGTTGCAGTCTGTCAGTCTTATAATGGAAGTGGATGGGAATCACAGCTAAAACATACAATAAAACAAAAAAAAATAAAAACGTAAAGACACTGAACAGCATTTACATAGTTTTTTAACCTCTGATTCACGCAGTGTATGAACTGTTAGGCCGGGTTCACACCGCAAGTTTCAGCAGAGCAGACGCAGCGCGTTAGCAGCAGGTAGGCAGATCAGAAGCAGCGCGCGCCTATTTTGCTTTCACACCGGCAGCGGAGGCAGCGCGCAACTGAACAGCAGATTTTGGTCAGAGTGCTCTATAATGGGTACGTTCGCATTGCTTTATTTCCCATTTAAAATACATTTAAATAAAAAGACTAGGCAAGAAGCTTTTTTAATTAATAATTTAATTGTTACTTTTGTTGGATCTTTGTTTTGCTGTCTTTGTTTTCCGTGCAGTACGTGTTGTTGATAGAAGAAAGGCCATCGCGCTATATTTGTTATTAAGGAGACTAAAAAGACCCAGACTTTGGGTTCATCCCATTAACCGACGTAGGAGAGAACATGGTGCATATTACCATCTTGTCACTGGGTTTGTTTGCAATCAAATTTACCAAAAAACACCCTGAAAACCAATTTAATAAACGGTTTTAAATTGTGTGTATTGTAAATGGTTCACAGCCTTGACTTCCTGCTCATCTTGAAATCAGCATTTACTTGTTTATTATATATGCATGTATCACCTGCTTTTGTTATTTGTGTGCTTATGTGTAATTTAGAAATTGTAAATAAATGGTTCCAATTGAATCAATTTTGAATCAAATATTGAGTTGTTTGCTCGTGTGCCAGCGAAAGCGTCAAAAACACTATAAAATTAATTACCATCTGCAATAAGAGCCGCTGCAACTTCATCCCATGCTTTTTCCTTCTCCTGCAAGTCTTTATAAAGTACATTGTGTGGATCATAAAGAACTTGATATTTCTCAACTTCCACAATGAGACGAGTGTCGTCCATTATTGTCTTTCCAGGTGCACTCTGAAGACCACCGCCTGTGACACCACGTGCTGTTGTTTATGATTGTTAGCACGACATCCGTTCTTCTGCCAATACATAGGCCTAGTTAAAAGAATAGGACAACTACTACTAATAAATAAATCTCCAAGGCTAAGCTAGCAATATAAATTATTTAAAGTTTTTTTTGTATTTCGGCAAAAAAAGTCTATTTTTGGATAGAACTGTAAGTACTTTAACAGATTTTGTAAAAAAAAATAAAAAATATTAAAAATAAAATTATAATAAAAAATAGAAACATATGTGGTTTTAAATATCATACATTTTTTATGTAATTTGCTAAGAACACAGTAGATATCATTAATGCAAATTTTGGGCAAATTTTCGTTTAAGTACATGTGTATTTTGGCCATGATAATGATCATTTTGGCCATGGTCACTTTATCTTCTATACATATTTTTTTATATTAATTTCCTTTTCATAACATACTCTAGTTCTTGTTAAAACACCCTAGATGTGGTTTTTTTGTGCAGTTAGAGCACTTTTTGTGTGAAATTATATTTATTTTGTCCATCAAAGGTGTACTTTCACTTTAACTGAGCGTCAGCAGCGCTGCAGAAATAGACCCAGCGCCGAAACGATCGCGGCACTGCTGCTTCTGCTCTGCTTCTGCAACGCTCTGCCGCGCAGCTTCTGCGTGCGGTGTGAACGCTCTCATCTGTTAACATAGGCACCGAAAAAAATACGCGCTGCTTCTGCTCTGCTGCAGCTTGCGGTGTGAACCCGGCCTTAGAACTCTCCTGAGCGCATTCTCAAGGAGGTGCGTGAGGTGTCTTCTTCTTTTTCTTGCTTTATGGCATATCGCACTTATAAGTGATTCCCATCCACTTCCATTATATGACTGACAGACTGCAACTCTTTGTGTTAAAAATTCCCTGGGGGTAAGCAGATAAACATCAAATTTGCATTTTTGGGTGAACTATCCCTTTAAATCATCATTTGTAAAAATGGTTTAAAAACACAGGTCAAATTAAGTATTTTAACAACTGCAAAAGAATTGATGGTTTTCTGTTCTGTAGATATAAATAATATAAAATTCTATGCAATGTCCCCATTTGGATAGCTAAGAAAACATTTGTGTGTTGGTGTGTGGTGTATGTTTATGAACTGTGTAAATGATGTATGTATTTTATTGTCAATCAATAGGCTGTTTTGCACATTTGATGAATAAAACTTGACTTGTGTAATCCCAATTGCTGTATACAGTCTACTGGTTTCTGTGTTTGTTCAATGTATCTTTATGGTTGCAGTTTTTTTCTACAGTTGTGGTTTAGTTGGCTTCAACTCTGGCCTGGTTCATAAGTCAAGTTCGTGTAAAGTCACACATCGTGGAAGACATCAGCGCATGGGCCTCTGATATCTAAGTCTTTACATCTGTTCCACTTCATCACTATCAAGTGTGTTTACTGCTTTCCTGTTTTTTTTTTATTCTGGCATTTCTGCTCAGATTAGTCTGAACTCTTTTACTGCATTTCACTTGAACAAGCACAGAATGAGGACAGAGCAACTTTTAGTCTTCTGTAAGTTACTCAGTTTTTATGATTTTATCAACTTTGTCATGATTGGATATTTTAACAAGGTGAATCTATTTACAATCTTCTACAGAATAATCTGAATGATCTGTGTGTTTTATCTTCCCAGGTCTGTTGGTGTGTCAAACTACAGCGTTTTTAACTGATAAACCGGTGAATTTAGGGGGAAACGTAACTTTAGACTGTCAGATTGATGTAAAAGACATTTATTGGGTTTTCCAGAAACTGACAGACTCTCCGCTGCTGTTACTGCGAACTTACACATCAGATTCTACATCATCTTATATACAAGACCAAAGACTGAAAGACAAATATTCATCACTAACTAAGAGCCGTTTATTTATTATTAATATAACTATTCATGAATTAGGAATATATTATTGTGTAAAACCTGCTACAACATCTCTACAGATCGGCAATGGCACCAGACTTTACCTCAATGGTAAGTATTTCTAAATCACATTTACAATTGACACAAATAAAGAATTAATATATTTATAACTATAAAAAATTATTATTTGTGTTACTGCTTTAAATGTATGCTTTAACACTGAAGTCTATCAGAGGTGTTTAATCATATTTGCCATAAAACATAAAACTGATAAAAGTTCTTCTGCTCAAACAGAATCTGCTCAAGATCAAAATCAAACAGAATCGGCCCAAGATCAAAATGAACCAGAAGAGAAACATCAGGAACAGTCATGTGAGGAAACATTGGAGATGCACATGATTCTGAATGTTACATCCATCCTGCTGAATTTTGTGCTGATTATTGCAATAATTGGTGAGGTTTCTGACATATATTCACATTGAAAGTACAAAAACTTGACGAAGAACATGATGATATGTTCAAATTAAACTGCCTGGTAAATTAGGTTTAGAGCATTCCTTTATGAAAATGTTCTTTGAAGTGTACACAAGTATTGTTTCACGATCACATTGATTTCATGGCAATATAACTTAACTAAAATATAATGCGCTTTACTTTAGGTCTGTTAATGCTCAAACATAAGAAGCCTAGAAAAAGACGACAACAAGCCCAGAATGTGCATCCAGAACAGATCGAGGACTTAAACAACACACAGGTAAGACTTATATTGCTATTCAATTACCATTTAAGTTCATAATACAAAATGTTTCCAAAAATTTCAGGCAACAGCTAAAATTTAGTGAATATAATCTTTCTTCAAGAACATTAGAAACTCATTTCTCTTTTGTTTTGTAGTTTTCTGAAGTGGAGTTTCATCTGTTTCACCCGAACAACAACACTTTTGTTCCTTTTCAAAAGACAAAGACAAAATCTAGACAAATATAATCTAGATTATTTCATATGCTAAATAATTAGTATAATATTGTTAGCTGATATTTGTAACCTAAACATGTATGTAATACAAAATTGAAATGTTTTCAGCATGAATTATTTGCTTTTGATAATTAAGTCTCGTAAATAAAATCCATAAATCTTAATTCTGTATGTTTATTTTGAGTGGCTTCATTCTTTGACTTAGGGTTTTCATAATAATGCAAATAATCAAGTAAAATTATGATTTTTATTTTTCGTTTTTGAAAGTATAATTTCAATGAACTGTTTTATATGAGAATATACATGATTGGACTGGTTGCTTGTTTATCTTGTAAGATAAATGTAAATGCTTATTTGTTTGCTCTAGATTTGTTTATGTGTGATGTTAATATCCAAATTGTAAGTTAATGTTTTTAGGGTTTATTAACATATTTCAATGTCACTAAATAGGCCTACTGTATTTGACAGCATATAAACTTATGTAATGCTGTGTGCTGTAGTGAGTCTTTTGGTTTTTTGTATTTAAAGTCTTCATTGTCTCACTATGGTCTGTTTTCTCACAGCTGTGGGTTTGTTGTCTTGAACTCTGGTCTGGTTCAAGTTTTTGTGAAAGTCACACACTGTGAAACACTATAAAGTGTTTTTGCTGGTTTCCTTTTTTTTAAATTCTTTCTGCTCAGATTAGTTTAACTTTTACTGCCAATCATTTAAACAAGCACAGAATGAAGACAGAGCAGCTTTTAGTCTTTGGTAAGTTACTCAGTTTTTATGACTTAAATGATTTTGTCATTAATGAATATAGTTTTATAAGCTGGATCGGTTAACATTTTTACATTCTAAAAGTTGATCTGTGTTTTATCTTCACAGGTCTGCTGGTGTGTCAAACTACAGAGAGTTTAACTGAATTTAAGGGCAAACGTGACTTTAGACTGATTAGTCTGTTTAGTGTAAGAGATATTTATTGGGTTTTCCAGAAACGGACAGACGCTCCGCTGCTGATACTGAGAACTTTCATGTTATATTCTGCAGCATCTTTTTATGACGATAGATTAAAAGATTAAAAAATCATCTTGAGGAATCAGTTTGATCTGTTGATATATCTATGATCTAAAGTGGTTATAATGCACACCATGAATTATATTTGTATTTATCCTTTATTTCTATCAGAGCTCTATGCAATATTTTTGCATGTTTGAAATTTCAAAACACAAAACCTTTGTATTTTCTGTTCTTAACAGAAGCTGCTCGAAATCACTATCAGACAGAACTGAGAATAAGTAGTTTTGTACTTCATGCAGAATATTGTCATACACACACACAGACAGATGGATTTTTGTTATTTTATCCATTCTGTAGTTTGCTTCAGTTGAGTTTTGTCTGTCCTGCCGACTAACAACAGTTTGATTCTTTTTAAAAAATCCCTAAACAAAAAAAACCTACACAAACACAAAGAAGTGTAAATTATACAGTTGAATAAAAATATATTTAGCCTAATTTGGCTTGTTTGTTGCAACTTGATGTGTTTGTAGATCTGTATGTAAAATTCTCAAGCTTTTACCAGTTTGGCTTCTCTTTGTTCTTGTCTTGAAAATTAAATTCTTAATAATTAAATGTTTAAAAGTTGTTTTAGTGGTGTGAATAATATTAATTATTATTATTATTATTATATGTTATACTCAATAAATGAGTATAAATTAAAAGATTATTTCACCCCAAAATAAATAATTGTCATCATTCATTCACCCTTGTGTTAATACAACCCCATTTTACTTTCTTCCATTAAACACAATTAAAAAGGATAAGCACAATGTTGTCTGACAGTATCCGTCACTATTCATTTACAGTAAAATTTGATGGTGATGGAGACTCTCATTCTGCCCACAATGTGTTCTCGTATTCCACAGAAGAAATAAATGATTTATTATACACAGGCACAGTTATTTTCTAAATTGTAGACTCACAGACGCACCTGTCGTCTGCTTCAGTTTAGACATGATGAGTGAAAGTGAAAGTGACGTATGTTGACCCATACTAGGAATTTGCGCTCTGCTTTTAACCCATCCAAAGTGCACACACACAGAGCAGTGAACACACACACACACTGTGAACACACACCCGAGCAGTGAGCAGCCATTTATGCCGCCCAGGGAGCAGTTGGTGGTTCGGTGCCTTGCTCAAGGGTACCTAAGTCATGTTATTGTACTGTGTGAGACGTGTTTTTACTCCTTTAACCGTGGATTGCTTCTTAACTGAAAAGTACCTTCATGTTTGTCGACTTGGATATCTTCTTTATATGTTTGTTTATATGTTACACAAACAGAGCAATTATCTCTGAATGTTCAGCATCGAAAAGTGACTTTAAATGCTGACCGCGCCCTCTATCAGCTGATTTCAGTAGCACAGTTTGATGAGGCAAACCTGAGGTTTATCAATAAAATAGTTTAGACTACATTATATTTTTAACAAATGATGTTATTGAAATTATGTTTTTTAGATACACCAATACACCAAATTTATTTCGAATTACACTAGTTTAGTTCGGTCCTGATTCCTTTGAAGGCTATTATTTTGTCCATTTCTGTGCCAATATATACATTGGTAGGGTGATATCAGCTAAATTGGGCCACTTTTTGGTAAATCGTTTGGGACAATAATACAATACCATATATGCCTTTTCCATGTGTAATTATGATTAAAAATGACTGTTTTTGATAATTTTGTGTTGAAATTATGTAATAAAATATAATTATTTAGGCCCTACAGTTCTTGAAACATCAGTTGTGCCAACTTTTTTTGCATGATCAGTTTCAGGTAAAATGGGCCAGTCAAACTGCAAAGGGAAATAGTAATTTATCATTAATTTTTATTTTAAAACATAACTGCTTATACAGCCACATAACATTTAAACTGAATTAAACAAACATATTCATATGTGCCATTAAAACAATATACATTTTGGGTGCAAACCCACATATTCAAATGTGCAATTAAAAAAGCCAACATAGAACAACATAGATCAGTGAACTGATGTCAGTGGTGTGTGTGTGAACAAAAAAAAATCACATTGAAAATTGATAACTGATAACTGATTTGTGTGTGTGTGATGAAAACATTTTTCAAACACACACAAATGAAATCGTCATCACAGATACCATTCTCTTCACCACAGCTCTCATGAAACCAGGCTGAACATGGATGACATTTTACCCATTCCTCAGTAGCCTTAGGGTCATTTGGGTCACCATAGTGGGTGTTGCAGGCTTTTCAAGGTGATTATAATAGTTTAGTTAGATTTGGTATGCCAGGCTACTTACGTTGATAAGAATGAATGCCCCGCCCACCATAGCCACAATAAGCCAATCAAATCACCTGTTACTTGTCAAGCACAGTTATGACAGTAGTTTGAAATACTTTGTAGTCATTGATTCTAAATTCCAGAGGGCTGGGACCCAGGGGCGGATCTAGAAAAATATTGATGGGGTGTCAAGAAGGGGGCAGAAATTTTTCAGGGGTGGCAACATATGGCAGACATATACTGAATTTAGTCACAGTTATGTTTCATGATAGATAGTATATATATATATATATATATATATATATATATATATATATATATATATATATATATATATATATATATATATATACATATGCTATATTAACTTTTGTAGCTTACTTTACACAGAACAAATGTCAGACCTAGTCTTTTTTGTAGTGTGTATACTGTGATCCCCCCCCATTCTCATCTGTCATTATAAACATATAAACATTATAGGCACAAATACAAATGTACTTTCAGAAATTGTTTTTGTAAAAAAATTGTGTTATTGTTTTGGCAAGTTTAAATTAAAACATCTATGAAAACTTCTGTGATATTCCCTTAAAATAACGTTTTAGTATATCTTTTTTAAGAATATTTTACTGTGCAATTTCTTACATAATTTCACAACATTTCACTGATGACTGCTTTTCTAATCTCGGTGAATACGGCGGGATTTTCAAAGCGTTTGGCCATAAAATAGGGTTCATTACAAACTTTATTTGGACCAACGAGCATCTCCGAATCACAACGCGAAGTATGATTATGAAGTTATCTGTCTGTTTTCTCCCGAGCATCTTATCAGTATGTGTGCTGTCTGCAGCCTTTCTCTGCGCTGATCTTCATTTACAAACACGTCATTAAAATGAAGTGTAACTCTGTGAATACTCAACAAAGAGACATGAGAGAGATATCTATAGAAAGCTTGACATGTCTACTTTAAAACTAAACAAGTGCTGTTGAAAACAGATATTCTGTGATAAAGTAATCCATATCAAAACAACGCGATGTCTGTTTTTCATGTCTCCCTTCATTATATCTAATGTGAGCACGCCCCCGCGCTGAACGCACTATTCAGATTCAAACTGAAGCACGCACCTTGAATACACCCACACAGAAGAAAAAGCAGCGAGACTGTTCAAGTTTTTTATTTTACTGTTTGCTTTGCGGTGAGAGGAATAAGACATAATTCACCCCAAACAGATGCTAATGCATAGTTTACCATGAAGTTGTATGTGGAACAACCAATCAAAACTGACTATGTTAGTTGACCAATCAGAACACAGTATTGTACCGAAAGGTGGGGTTTAAGGAAACTGAATCTTTTTAACAGTTTCGCGCGAACCGTTTGGGGATCTCTGAGAATTTAGGTAATTTAAAAATGATCTTTTGACAAAATGACAATGTTTTTTAACCTTGGATGGATTTAAACCTAATGTACAGGACTTATAAACAGTGATAGGAAACTTAGAATTTCATCTTACTGGCTCTTTAAAATCTTTGATCATCTTATAAGTTCAGAAGGCTTAACCTGCAGACATAATAACAGAAATCTTCAATCATTTATTTTTGTAATTAGGCCTACATTTTACCGAAGTTCTGTACAATTCGTTCAGTCAAAAGAGTCACAGGTCCAAGAAGAATAGGATTCTGAAAAATCAATCTTGCATCACAGCTGACAATGTTTTGCAAACGGTATAAAATCTTTATTTCTTAAAGGGATAGTTCACCCCCAAAAAATGTATTCCATCATTAATTACTCACCCTCATGTCTTTCCAAAGCTGTAAGACTTTCGCTTATTTTCGGAACACAAATTAAGATATTTTTGATGAAATCCGAGAGCTTTCTGACCCTCCATAGACAGTAAGGGTACTACCATGATCAAGGTCCAGAAACCTAGTGAGGACATCAGTAAAATAGTCCATGTGACATCAGGGGTTCAACCGTAATTTTACTAAGCTATGGAGAATACTTTTTGTGGGCAAAGAAAACAAAAATAACAACTTAGAGACATTACGACACATGCACACACTTCTGCTATATGTAAACAACTGAAGATGAACAAAGGTATTACGGGTATTCGAACGACTTCAGGGTGAATAATTAATAACAGGATTTTCATTTTTGGGTGAACTAACCCTTTAATGTTCTCTGAACATTCAAAATATCCAGTGTAAAAAAATTATAATTATTATTATTGGTAATACCAATGTTAAGGGATTAATTCATTTTTTGATTTTGCTAACAGTTTAGAAATTTAATTAAAAAAAAAAAAAAAAAACAGATGGACCTCTCACTGAGACAACTATGAATGAACACTCTGTTACTGAAAGAACGCTTCATAACTGTAAAAGAACATTGCTAAAATATTCTCTACTATTTGTGTTGTTTTCAGTATAAATGTTTCAGAGGATGAAAAAGTGATGGTGGCTACAAAGACTATGTTATACTTGTACAGAACATACATGTAGATGTATAAAAACTCACACTTGCTAATGTGAAAATAGGTCAGAAAAACCACATGCTGTTGCTGTCAGAAAACACCCAGACATATGGCTGACGAGTTTGGTCAGAAGTTTTGTTTAAAAAATAATAATAATAATAAATAAATCAGCTTCAAAATTTCCTTTATTTTAGGTACCAGTATAGCAATTTCAGAAATCACAAATAAAACTTATAGCCAGCTGAAATGACTTAACCAAAACAAACACATTTTCTCATGCACTTTGACCTTCCTAAATGCTTTAATATCAGTAAACAGTCTGGTCAGTGCAAGTTCAGCGTCTACATCCTCTTTTCAAGGGTGTGTGAAGGTTTCCTTCTCATTTATTTCTGACTGTGGTAGCACTTCCTCTCTGACTCGAAGTTAAGTTTACCATCTTACCGCATTTGAGCAAAACAAAGACAGAATGAGGACGGTGCACCTTTTACTCTTCTGTAAGTTACTGAGTTTAAGTTCTGTGTGATCTTCACATGAATAGTTCACATGAATAGAGTTATGTGTTTTACCATGTGTTTTATCTTCCCAGGTCTGTTGGTGTGTCAAACTACAGAGAGTTTAACTGATAAACTGGTGAATTTAGGGGAAAATGTGACTTTAGACTGTCAGATTGATGTAAAAGAGATTTATTGGGTTTTCCAGAAACTGACAGACTCTCCGCGGCTGTTACTGCGAACTTTCTCATCAGAATCTGCATCATCTCATGTACAAGACCAAAACCTGAAAGATAAATATACATCACTTAATTTGAGCCGTTTATTTATTATTAATATAACTATTCATGAATTAGGAATATATTATTGTGTAAAACCTGATCCAAAACAACTACAGTTCAGCAATGGCACCAGACTTTACATCAATGGTTAGTATTTCTAAATTACATTTACAATTGACACAAATTGAGTATGAGTTTATTTATAACTATAAATTATCTTAAAATTATTTATTATATGTGTTACTGCAATAAATGTATGCTTTAACACTGAAGTCTACCAGAGGCGTTTAATCATATTTGGCATAAAACATAAAACTGATGAGAGTTCTTCTGCTCAAACAGAATCGGCCCAAGATCAAAATCAAACAGAATCTGCCCAAGATCAAAATGAACCAGAAGAGAAACATCAGATTCAGTCATGTGAGAAAACATTGGAGTCGCACATGATTTTGAATGTTACATCCATCCTGCTGAATTTTGTGCTGATTATTGCAACAATAGGTGAGGTTTCTGATACATAATGCATTCCTTTATGAAAAGTTTCTTTGAAACATACCATTGTTTCACGATCACATTGATTTCATGGCAATATAACGTAACTAAAATATAATGCGCTTTACTTTAGGTCTGTTAATGCTCAAACGTAAGAAGCCTAGAAAAAGACGACAACAAGCCAAGAACGTCCAACCAGAACAGATTGAGGACTTAAACAACGCACAGGTAAGACTTATATTACTATTCAATTGCCATTCAAGTTCATAATACAAAATGTCTCCTCAAGTTATTCTATTGTTTCTCTAGTAAACTCATTTGTTGTGAAATTTAAACATCTTAAGCAAATGTTAAACAAATACAGTTACTAACATAACTATACAAATTGTTCTACAAATGTACAGATGTTTTACAAAATCATCCAAATGTGTTCACTTGTGTGACGAAGAGGTTTAAAAAGTGGCTAATGTCATTGTTATTGTTCTCGTAGTATTCTGAAATCGAGTTACCCACATGTTCACGAAGAGAAAATCCCATTCAGATAAACGGCACTTACACACTTCTTCAGAATCCAAAGCCACGTTCTGGATCAACACATGCTGAAATCATCACATCGTGCAACATGCAAAGTTTATAATAAGGTCTGACACCTTCCCTGGGTGTATCATTTTTGGTATGAGTGAGTTTTATAAAGGTCAATGTATTTCTGTCACTCTTTGAATGAAACCATGTTATTCGCTTATTTATAAAGTGCATAATTTGAATGTGTTTTTCTACCAAGTACCTTAGACATGTTAACAGATCAATCTTGATTAATGTGGTTACAGTTTACATAAAGGTCCAATGCATTAAAATAAAATTACAATAAAAAACGTATTAATCCTGATTCATTTTTATTCAGGTGAACAAACATAACTAGTTTATTATAAAGTATATTATTTAAGTTTGATTGTATTGATTTTAAGTGGATTAACCATGCTGTATTAGGATGATTTAGTTGGTCCTCAAACTGGCCAAGCTGGTCTCCCAAATCTGGACAGCCGACAAGTACCCCAAACACATCCAAAACCATCAAACTAGGTCAGAAAACTACTTTTCCTTAGTGGATGTGCAAATAAAGTGCAAAAATATTAATTATCATACAAGGTTGAACGAAGCATAAAATATATGTGATCGCCTGACTGAATGTGAGTCTGATACTGCTCCATTGCACTTGAATTATGGGGCGTGTCTTAACCGAACCAGTAAAAAAAAAACTCTGCACTCAATTGGATAGACCTACAACCAATCAGAGCAACGCAGTAAGAGACGTATGTTGAGCGATGCATAGTTGTCAACAGAGTTCAACTGCACGCACGCACGCTGGAACTGGAAGAAGTAGGAAAGTAATGAGTGTAAACGTTCTTTTGCCGCTGTTGTAAAAGGAATTTAAGAATTCGCGGAGTATTTACAAGCATGCATAACATGCATAACATTTTTGAGAGAAACACAAAAGGTGCATGTATATACGAACACGATCTCTGTCTAGGATTAGATCTCAACAATAATGAAAATAAATATTATCGCATTTGTCGGCCCTGTCTCAACTTTATTACACGGTTGCAACGCGACTTGACTAACTTTAAAACATGAAAAGACGACGAAAGAGCGCTCAAGTGCTCTTTGATGACGTGGGTGGTTACGTAACCGCAGATAGCCTGTCCATCATCGATTAAAGCCCGCCCAGGCAATTTGATTGGCTCGGCCTTCTGGGAGCCGAGCATAATTACACCTCAATGGATCGAGTCCAGACCGAACTTCCCGTCCAAAAAATATTGTGTTTCTTTTACTGTCTATGGCTGGCACCCCGTATCCATAACTTTAAGTTACAAACTGGGCGATGTTTATTCTTCACAGAAACAGCGCGCGAACTTCAGCGCAGCCGTTTTTAACGGTTAAAGAGAGCACGATAAGATGGAAGTAGCGAAACATTTAATATTTGATATTTAATGTTTGTGATATAAATGTTACAGCAGTTACACGACCGTGACTCTCAAATATAACCGTTTCTGTATCATTAACTTGATTCTATATCATTAACTTGATACAAGAAAAGATTTGTGCTTTCGCCAAATTTCGTACAAGTTAGTAAAGGTGTGCATATTTTAAAATGTAATAAGTTCAAATTCCCTGCTAGAATTAGATCTATTTCCTTCACCGTTTTTTTTTATCTACTTTATTAAAAATGTCTCCAATGCTCAATAAATGGTTACGGCCTTGTACACAACAAACAGTCACACTTAAAAGTCTTATTTTCTTCTATATTGTTATATTCATTGAAAATGACATTTATTTAATTGAAAAAAAAAATGTACATGGGAATGGAGAAATTACACCATATCTAGCATTCGGGAAGGAAAACAGCACAGTGGCGTAAACAACAAACAATAAATAGAGTTTCATTTCAATTCTTTACATCCTAACATTAGATTTTCCTCTTTAATAGATTCACATTATGCAAATCTACAAGATACAGCAATTAAGAAAGATCACAAACAAATTTTCTTGGTCCATCTATCAACAGGCATCAATAAATAATCTGTATATCTGTGTTTGATTGCGTCATAAAGGCAAAGCATTTACAAAAGCAATTCTGTGGTACCCACATCAAAAATAAAACAATTAAAATGCACTCAAATACAAAACACAAAATGTAGTGGGGGTGGGGGTGTCGTCATCAGTCCAGTCGGATCTTCTGATTGGTCATCCTGTAGATGATGCTGTCATACCCGGGATCCATGTTCCAGAGGTTGTACGAGATCACGATGACGGCTAAAGCTAACACGATCATCAGCCATAGGACAATGTTAAAGACCACGGCGTAATCGTAGTCGTACTTGTAGGCCAGGTTGTAGAGACTGCCCTGGTTACTCTGAAACAACCACATGTTAGCGTTACATGTAGGTCAACATTTAAAAGTAGGTCGCTACTGTACTGTAACCGTCTTTTTGTTTTTGAACAACAACAAAAGGTCATGAGTTGGAAAGGTTAGGGTAAGATGAAACTAAACGCTACTACTTGCTAACCAGCTACAATTTACATGTTGAATGTCTTACAGAAGGGGTCTTGAAACGATTCTTTCTTCTCGTACCCTGACGAATAAGAATAACGTTGATAATGTGGACCTGCTCCAATATAAAATGTTTGCTTTCAGAAAAGCTTATTGCAGTTAACTTACGATCTGAAGGATGGAGCGTGACTTCCTGGTCAGAGGGGCTTCAAATGTCTTCACCGTCACCACTTCTACAACCGCGTTGTTGGAGTAGACATTGGTGACGTCGTCTGCGAACTTTGTACACGCACAAACAGATTTAAATGAGAAAGAACTAAAAACAGCAGTACTATTGTATTATTTATTACTATAATAATAGTAGTACTGTATTGGTACTAAATAATAATATTACTGTATTATTAAGTACTATTAAAATTATTGTTTTTGTAATGTATTATTTAGTACTATTAGGCAATAAACTAATATTTTATATCTGGAACCAAGTATATTATATATATATTACACACACAAACACACACACACACACACAGTTTTACAAAGTAAAAGTGTGCTATTTTTCATCTTAAAATAAGAAAAAGCTTAATTTTTTTTTTAAAGTGCCTTAATGCAAAAATAAATATGATAGATAGAAGTTAATTGTCCTAAGGCTTTAATTAAAACAACAACAACAAAAAAATAAACTACTAGTCTTCCACTTTTCTAGAAGAACATTTTAGCAACTTGTTATAAATATATATATATATACACATACACACACACACACATACATACATATATATACATACATACATATGCACACACACACATTTATATACTTTTGCATGCGATTAAGTTTTAGAAATTCTGTAATTACTGTCATATTTATTTTCATAATTTACAATACACTACTATCTATAATACAATATGAACACATTATCAAACTGTATTTACATTGTTACACTATAATGTA
This sequence comes from Carassius auratus, assembly GCF_003368295.1. Lineage (NCBI taxonomy): Eukaryota > Metazoa > Chordata > Actinopteri > Cypriniformes > Cyprinidae > Carassius > Carassius auratus. Next base: position 27,713,349 of record NC_039264.1, on the reverse strand, counting down.
TTTAAAAAAATTAAAACTACAGTAAAATTAATGTACTTTGTTGCATTAGAGACCATTGTGTCAGTAAACAAGAAAGAGGCCAGCACTGCAGTTATCTCAGCATCACTGATATCACTAATATTTAGAATTAGCTTATATTTTTACATTTCCAGTTTGATTTTAATCTAAGTTTAGTTAGTACCATTTTTATTAGTTTTTTATTTATGTATTTTTTATTTTATTCCAGTGAAAATGTATTTGAAATAATAGAAAAGGTACTGCTTCCATACCTTCTGCAGAGCGGACGTCAGGATCCTGGTAGCGTCTGCAAACTGAGGAGAGTCTGTGCCATACCGCCGGACGATCTCCTCCAGCCCCGTGAGCTCTAGAGAGTACAGGTCAGGAGCCGGGTCTTTAGCCAGATGCTTGTGTTTCTGCAACTGTAGCAAACAGAAAGAAATACGTCAATAACACACAATCAATAGAGTAAATCATTCACTTTGTTTTAAAAAGATGCCATTGGAATTTAACCTGATTACAGAGATTTTTATTTATTTAGTTAATTTTTTTTTTTATTAAGAAAGAAATACTTATGTATTCATGTATTATATAAGACAAACAAGCAGATGCAAACATTGAGCCAGGATTAAAAATAAAAGGATTTTAAACTAGAAAGCAAAAATGAATCTATAAAATCTCGCACGGCTGATTTATATGGGACAACCTGCAATAAAGGGTATGGGCTCAGAGCACATAGAGAAACTCACCAGAGCTGAAATGTCATACAGCACCTGAACCTCAGACAGGAACAGAAGATCAGCCTGAAAAACACAGACCACCACATGAACACATTCAAAGCGGTTTATTCAGATCAACGCCTAGTTTATGGTTGGAAACAAAAACCAACATGCATCTACCGAACAATGGTTTCTATCTGTAACAACCTCTTTCACATGTCGATATTTACAGCGAGGCAAAAGCCACTTCCTACAATGACCGAAAAACTGCTTCAGAAACTTACAGTGCATGTCTGTATAAAGCGAGTGAAAACTGTAAACTCTAATACATAAATGACAGATAGATAGATAATTAGATAGATCAATAGATGGATGGATGGATAGAGGGGTGCAGGATCGGGAAAGATCCTCGAGCTGGGAATTCGAACTTGGGACGCCCGTAGCACAACAATGCTAAATGTCAGCACGCAGCCCACAAAGCTATCAGTGCCGAAAGAGAAATACATATTTAATTAGTTATTTGACATCTATGGACAAAGTAGATCTCAACACCATGAGTCTTCACCTCATTATTACGGCTGAGAGAGATGAGAGGAAGCGACGTGAGGACAGATCCATCCTGGGACAGGCGTCCACGGATCTGTTGCAGGGTCACGGGCAGGTCCTCAAAAACAGTGTTGGCCATCCCCATCATATACAGCCTCTGAAACACACAATCAAGACATCTCTTAATATTAGACACCTATTCAATGAACGTTCAGGGTTCAAAACATGTCCCATTAACATCGTCTATGACTATTTCACCAAAAGAAATGAAAGAAAAAAAAACATTTAGACTTGTCTCTCAGTTTGTTGAAGGAGAAATGTATTTGCTAATTATAAACAAAATAATTGAAACACACATACACACACATACATATATATATTTATTTTAACTTACTAATTTTCTATTACAAAAAACAACAACTCTGTACAATTAAATATTCTTTACAGAAGGTCTCATTTTAGCTTTGCATTTAATTGCATTTGATTTTAAGCGTCTCACGTGCATCTTTATCTGCAGAGCACTCTGTGTGTTTGCAGGCATCACTTGTGTGGTTAGTGAATCATAATGTGCAAGAGATTCGCTGAGGTCATACCTCCTCACTGGGGGCGAGCTGCAGGACCACAGGGGTGCTGTCAGCGAACAGAGTGTGCAGCGTGTTTGCCACGCTGTCCAGAGTGAACGGAACCGGCTGAAACCAGACAGAAAGAGACAGACAGACGGACAAAGCACTGCCATCAGTCTCATGATACACAATAAGGGAAGTCAAGCAGGGAAACTACACGGCGACTCAATCCTGAAATATCCTCATTTTCTGAAACTCACAAATTAGCTGTTGAAACGTTTCTCTTCTTCTCTGTTTTCAGGTTCAATAGTGACTTATTGAAAATGTATCAGTTCATTTAAAAGGTTAAAGTGACAAGATACACATTGAGTCAAAGACATGAAAGCAAGAAAGAGTCAGAGACAAAGACCAGCTTTTGCATTCATGCACCACAGAACCTAAAATAACCCGTGCACATGAGAATGCATCACTCACATTTTCGAGAGGGTAGGAGGAAATGTTTTTCGGAAAGTCAAGGGTGTCAACGCCGCGCACGACAATCAGAGCGTTTGCACGCGGGCGTTGGAAGAGCGAGCCGGCAGCCAGACCTGGCCAATCGAGATCCTGCAAACAAAACCACTGGCATGATACAGCGTTTACATGAAGACATCACAAGTGCCGTTACATGATTAAATAGACGTTATACCTCACGGACGGAGAAGCCCATGGTCAGGGAGACCAAATCAGGGACCTTTTCTCCTGAGATGGGCCATTGTCCATCCTGGAATGTCACATATGACGGGCTGCGCAGAACAGTCAAGCTGTCGCCCAAAACAGCTGATAGAAAATAGTACAGAAAACAACGCTGACATACATTACCACAATCTTTCCTTGCAATAAATTAGACTGGCTTTCATATTTTGACATCTAATCTAGGTGTTCCTGTAGCTTAAGTGTTAGAGCGTTGCATTAGCAAGTGCAAGGTTGGGGGTTCGAGTCCCAGGGAACACGTTAGGAAAAATTGTTAGACTGAATGCAATGCAAGTCAGAAAGTCTGCTAAATGCATGAATCCTTTGAAAGGTTAAAAGAAAAAATATATATAAAACAGGCAAATTAAAAAAATAATAATAAAATAGGATTTAACTAAAATACAAATAAGATTAAAATAAGTAAATAAGAGTGATGAAAATAAATATATTCATACAAATAAATATAAATACACCTATCATTACCACCTTATAGTAGAGCAGTAAAAAAAAGCTAAATAATCTAGCGTAACAGAAACTAAATGTTTTCCAAATATTATCATTGGGAACTTCTAAGTACTTAAACATATACAAGTATACGAGAATGATAACATTTTGGCATCTAAAAAAATTAGAAGCCCTTTCCTAACACAATGACCAAAGATCATATTAATACTATTATAACCTTATTGCTGATCAACAACGTAAGATTTTTATTTATTTATTTTTTTAACCATGACTGTCACATGACTTGCTAGGGCTTCCTCGTTCACTATCGATATTTAATAGCAAAACCGTTTGTATTTCAGAGCATAAACCCACACCAACACAATATCGCAGCAAATCAACATAAATGAACTGTATTCAGTTAATTTCATTGTATAGATGAGAGAAACTGCATCGATTAACATGACAGCAGATTATGGCATCTCACTGCAGTCGCCATTATTTCATTAAACAAGCGCTTAAAACACAATGACCGGTCAGAATAAAACACGTACATCTAAAAGATTAAGCACAACGTCAGTTTACCTGATAAAAGGCTTACAAAAGCAAACACCGTGCTGGTAATTATTCGATTCATCTCAGCAGGATCTTTCTGACGGACTGGCTTCCTCGCAATACCGGTCACGTGACACGAGCCTAACGCGTGACGTCCTGCGTCATGACGTCACTGCTGCTGTTCCTGTAGCAACGCTGCGGCTTCCACTGCGGGACTTTTAAACCTTATTTGATCCTTAATGTAAATGAATGTGCGATCGAGTAAATTTGCTAGCTGAAATAGGATTATAATGCTAAATGGAAATAATTAACACCAGAAGAGACCTTCTGAAAAAGTAAGCAGTGAAGTCAAGAACCATGTTTATCTCTTTCTCTCTCTCTCTCTCTCTCCATGTCTCCAGCAGGATATGTGTCATGCAGTAAGTCTGTGAGGATTTTACTCATTATGAGCCATGGTTACTTAGTCCTAAGCATTTAGTCTGTGTGACTTAATTTTTATCCTTCTTTTAGCTTTAAATAATATGTTTTTAAAAACTTTAAACATAATCATTCATAGCCTAAGTTTTATTATGTAACGTTATATATTTTTTACTCAGCTGGCTTACATCACTTAGCTTTGTAGCACTTAGGCTACCAAATGTAATTTGTGACAGGAATGAAAACGAGGCTATATGACGAATTTAAAGGGTAGCTTACATTAGTTTATGCTCAGTGGATTGCACTGTTGATTAGCAACATACAGATAGTTCAGATCAAATAAAAGTTTACAAAAATCTTCATAAAAGAGTTTTTAAAAAGACATTTGTCCATCGCGTGCCATTATAAAGACATAGATAGCCTCGTTTTCATCCTAACTTGACTGCGGTCTACTTTGAAATACTTTAATAACAGGGTAGTGTATAATAATTCTGTAAAATTATAGCATAAATAGGCTACACTTTTATTTGATTTCATCTACTGCAACAACTCAAAAGCCAGGATAACAACAAAAAAAAACACTACTGCATTTAAGCTAGCAATTTGTAGTTCATATAATTTATATACATACATTCCTTATTTTTAGCAATTTGAATACAATTTGAGGGCCCATGATCTTGTATTTCCAAGCCTCGCATCGTCGATGGTCCTCTCCAGGCTCGCCGTTTTTCTTGTAATGTCCTCTTTATCCGCTTGGAGGCGCTCTTGTTCCGTCACTAACCGCTCGTGTCGCTCGCGTTCATCTCCGCGAGCCAGCGCTCCTTTATTTCCCCGCGCCTGTCACTTTATTTTCACGTGTCTTCTAACGCAGACCTTCGTCATGTGTTCGGCCGAGAAGCATTATATGACTCATGCTTTTTCAAAATAAGTCAATAAGTCAACGAGTAGTATATATTGAAAATAATGTCTGAGACGTAAAAAGGCTGCATGCATGATAGTTATTTATAAAAAACATATCTTAGTGAGCTGTAGGCTGGTCATCAGACTGTTGATGAATCAGACGTTAAGAATATATTTGGTAAATAAATAATAAATAATACTGCTAATATGTATACACACACACACACACACACACACACACACATCAAAACATTGAAATTGGCATTGAGAAAGGGTATATTATAGGTCTTTTGACACACTACACACTTTCTGCATGCTCTTTCAGTTAAAGTTATAAATGCTGCATGCATAAATATATACCATATAAACATAGAATGTTTAGAACTACAATGGTAAAAGAATTATTAAAATGCTAGTGTAAGAGTTTAGCTGTTACACTACAATTAACCTTCTAGGTTCAAAACACACATGGGCTACATACATAATTTGCTTTGGTATTTTAGTCAATAACAAACATCAAAAATAGCACCCACAACATAATCCATTTAACATGATCGTTTCAAAAGCACGGTTCCCCGTCTCTTGCCCGCGGAGGAGATTTCGTCCCGCACAGTGTCTTGCTCTCGCCCTGAGCAGCGGGACTGGAGCGCGCTGAGCGCGACCCCGTGACACGCCTCCTCTGATTTTCACATTCCATTAGGTAATTCAATAGCAGACAATTAGACTGACCCAGCCATCGGCCCACCCAACGGGACACTGCCGACACAATGACCCTGATAGGGCAACGCTGCAGAAGTCTGCCTGGAGTTCCGTGTCATCCATGAGCATGTACATTATTAATTACAGTTATAATATACAGTATATAGCCTACAGTAATAATCACTGGTGGTGGTTGAGGAGATTCCCCCTTCTAGTGCCCAGAAAAGCGATATGAGGAATTATTATTATTATTATTATTATTATTATTAGAGAAGTGTAAGATATTATTAGATAAATAGCAATAATTATTATTATTTCAAAGGTAATTATGAATCATAAATATTTTAAATATTGTGTCAGTGTTATTCTATATGAAAATGTATCTTTCAACAAATATATGATATAAAATTATATATATATATATATATATATATATATATGTGTGTGTGTGTGTGTGTGTGTGTGTGTGTGTGTGTGTGTGTGTGTGTGTGTGTGTGTATATATATATATATATATATATATATATAATTAAAAATAAGCAAATGTATTGTTTATTTTAAAGTTACAATAATACAATATTGTGTAAAAACTTGTTTTTGTATTTTTATTATTATTAAAATAAGAACAATTTTATTTGTTTGTTTGTTTATTTAAGTGTTAGTAATAGTAATAAAACATTGTACCAAGCCATGTATACCAATAAAAACTTTATTTATTTATTTGATAATTTTGGTGTTTTTTGTAATTAATTAACACACACACATATATAAAATATATATGATTATTATTAAAATAAGTAGGCCTACAAATTTAATTATTCATTTATTATGACAACACTTCTGTTTTCAGCAATTGTGGCATTAATGATAGTTTATTTTTCCAGTAATTTTTAAACTTTGTATTTTATATTTTTTGTATGTTTTTTTATATGTATTTTGAATAACTTTAAGTATTGTAGAGCTTTTGTCTTTATTTTTAAATATTTTATTTTATTTATTTACCATGTCAATAAAGCTAAATCTGACGGAAGGATAGAACGATACAATAGATAGTTAGACAGACAGACAGACAGACAGACAGACAGACAGATAGATAGATAGATAGATAGATAGATAGATAGATAGATAGATAGATAGATAGATAGATAGATAGATAGATAGATAGATAGATAGATAGATAGAGGCACATATGAAGTATTTCTGGAGTATTCTCCGGTGACTCGACCCATTCTCTGCTGCTGTGAAAGGTTTGAGTGACAGATGACGCCTGCAAGTGTCATCCTCTCGACGCGCGGACATTAACACCGGCGCTGATGGCCTATCACTCGTCTCTTCCTCTTCCTCCGTCTCTTTATTCCGCGAGAAAACGCGAAGCACGGCGCCTCGGGCACTGAACACAATGGAGAGCTGAAGAGGGTGGGACGGGGGTTTGAGAGAGACCCCATGCATGTATAAATGAAGGCTGCATGGGGGAAGGTAGGGGCGGCCTTGAAGAGATCAGATTAAACAACAACACAAAAGCCCACCACACTCGCCTCTTATTTATTTAGAGTTTAATGAATGGGGAGCGTTTGTGCCAGCTGAAGAATTGTAATATCCCGTGTTAAATTAGGCCTAATGGCCTGTTTTTTTCGGGATTCATTTGAGGAGATTCCTGAGTGCCCGTTGTTTAAATATGTATGTCCCAGTCTCTGAAAACATCAACATAATTCGTTCATACTCTCATATACATTCTCACATATTTCATCAGAGACGCGTTGTCTCTTTCTTATCAGTAGATAACATTATCATTGTCTTTTATTATCTCTTCAGAATTGTACTTTTTATAGTCTTCAAATAGTGTCTGTTTTGATTGAATTTGGGTCTCGTTTGCTACTGGTTAATTCTAGTTGGATGCTTAGGCAGGATTTCATACTACAAGATTTACACTAGATAAATTATTTGAGACCCAAAATCAGATTGATTTTATTCTATTTATAGATTTTCTAAAGTAAGAATTCCAAATGGCTATCCAACACAAGTCACGATATAACATGACCTTTTTCACGTTTATTTGACAAAAACACCAACCTGTAGTTTGGACCAAGATATTAGACACAATCATAACACTTCAAAAGATTTTAAATGGCATCAGACTTTAAAACATTTCTGGATCATGGCATCTATCTAGATACAGAATTGATGAATATTTTCATTTTCATTCCCGAGTTTTGTTCAAACACCAATCGTTCGCCTGCGCATATAGGACTCTGAGCACGTTCCCGAGCTCTTTAAGCGCGTTCCCCAGCGCTGTGACCTCCAGGTCGCCTCCCCCGGGGATGATGCTCGCGTGTGGGGGAAGGGTTTGCCCGTCAGGCGCTGGCCAATACATCCTCCGTCAAAGCCCCGAGCAATCCTGTTACACACGCAGCTCGCGCGATTATCCCGCTCCTCTCCGAGGCGCGACAAAAACAGCCTCTCGTGCAGAGGGGCCACAAACATCAGCCACATTTACCAGTATTCTATTTAAATGAGTACTTATTTAAATGTAAACATACGTCATCCTAGCTAACATCTGAATGTTCTGAAAACATTCTAAATGCTGTAAAATGGAATGTATTTCAAACATTCAAATTTAGGTTCTGGGAACTTGCTAGGAATTTTTTGTTTTTGTAGGAATTTGCTAGTTCGAGTAATTTTTTTTACCCCCAGGTTTGCAAAAATGTTTTTAGCACTTAAAACATCCTGAGGATTTCAGCATCTTTAAACAATGTTGCACTATAATAACGTTTTATTCCATAAACATTTAAGTTTATCCATATCATTAGCACCATTAATGTGTCCCTTTAGCCTAACATTTTACATGACAGTAATTTGAAAAAAAAAAAAACTTTGGCTACTGGTTCATATTTGGCTCTAGCGAAGTCTCTGTCAATTTTTTTACTTTTTTTATGTAGGCCTAAGTGCATTTCTGATCACATTCCAACAACTAATTAATTATTTTTATTTCGTATAACCACAATTATACCTGCTATACGATTTTTAATATATATAAAATCTATTTTATTTTGGGTAGGCCTACGTCTTAATGTGCTCAAAAACAGTGAACGAGGGTTTAAAGCGTTCTGTTGGATAGAATTGTAACGATTTATCAATCTTTGTTTCAAAGGTGTAAAATACAAATGTGTTCTGCTTTAAAAAAGTCACATATATATCTATGTTAGACATCTATAATGTGTAAAACACCCTATAAATCCACCCACCACCTCCCTTCTCTCTTTCTAATATAAGCCAAAAATTCCGTTTTGTGGTTTTCCAGAAGCCTCTCAGCGGCACTGCCGATTAATTTTGTTTACGGAGCCCGTACGCTGTGTGAAGCACCCCCCTCTCGCTGTACTCTACACGGGCGCGTCGAGTCGTACAGAGGGAGCGCAGCCTACTGGGTTTATGGTAATTGCGGTTGTTCCCCCGACTGGCCTTCTGGGTAAGTGAGAGAGAGAGAGAGAGAGAGAGAGGGAGAGACAGGCGTCTTGCGCTCAGCTTTCATTCCCCGCTGCACGCGCTCGCGGAAAGACACGCACACACAAGCAGCAGTCGCGCAAAGCACTCAGCGCGCCAGCGATATCGCGTATCGGAACCGGGACAAAGAGACGGAAAATTTTCCCGCGATCGGTCCGTGAGATTAAAGAGAGAGAGGGGAGTTCTTGTGTTGGGTTTGTTGGCCAGTGGTCCGTGAATGTGCGTGTGAGGACCGACCCGTGCACACACACACGAGCAAACACACTGCCGCCGTTCTCGCGGCGTGGCTCTCGATCGCTCGTTGTCTCGCCCGAGCCCAACATGGCGCTGCGAGGCGTCATATAGCCTAGCAGACCGAGTTCAGTTCAGCCAGAGCCCCGGGGATCTTTCGCCACCTGTGCATTCACGCGATTCGTGGCGAAGCCGTGCGTCCTCTTGCGAATCAAAGGAATAACGTTCGACTGCGTCTGCATGGATGTACACGGAGCTCCTGTTCGCGTGCACAGCTTTTTCAGGAGTGGATGGATATTCGTGCTCGGCAAGTCCGGAGATTCTTTGAACTTCTGAAGGACTTCCTTTGAAAACAAAGAGAAAACTAAGCTTAGTAGAGTGACCCGAGTTATATAGGCTACAGAGTAATGCGGCTTTCAATAGCGGCATCTCATCCTCTTTGTTTTAACGGGAATCTTTGCATATCTTAAAAAAACTCAAAAAGTGAAAACGTGCATTTTTAAAAGAGGAACCCCCATACTTTCACTGCGACTCGATGAACAACAAGCATCACTACATTCAGGTAAGACGGTTCGAAGCTTTATTATCGGTGTTTCTCGTGGCTTATCTGCATGTGTTTGTTCCGTTACATTGTCCAGTCTAGGCAAATGCGTCCGATCAGTTTCGTGCGGACCTTTGGCAAAGCTAAAAAGGGTTTGTTTTTGATACCCAAAACTGTTTTAAACCACGAACCTTGGCATATAGACTCTTGTTTTGACATTTCTCTGTAAAACTTGCGTTTGCTGATAAGTTTTCAACATTTTGCGTCCTGGCTGACTGGTGTCGCGCTCGCGGAGATGTTGTTGACATTTCTTGCTGGTTGGTTGTGCTCGTATATGAACATCAGACATTGCTTTTCGTTTTATGAATCTATTTTATCTAGTTTTCCCGTCAGTCCGAGGACAGTCTACACGAGCTAACGAACCGTTTCCCATGTTACGGGACTTTCCTTTTTAGTAGCTGACCTTTTTACTGTGCATCACAGCCTATTCATAGCGAAATCAAATCGTAGATTTGTGGAACTGTTGGTTTCTGTGAAATTCACGTGTGTTAATTTTTTTTTTCTTTTCGTGTTGAGTAATGAGACGGCAGCGCGCGCTCGCGGTGGCGCGTGGACTTTTTTCCGATCGGGATACACCGCGCACGCTATTGATTTCGCGAGCCTCGCCCTTTTATATGAGGCTTGCTAACCTTGTGAAAATTGCAGTAAATGCTCCTTTTCGGTCTTTTCCAGAACTCTTAGAAAACAAGAATGGGATGTGACCTCCAAACAAGTAGGCACGTTTGGAGGTCACCTCCATTTCTGTTTTCACTGAGCTTTGTCAGAGGACTGAAAGGAAACATTGTGGACACAAGAAGCTTATGGATTCATTTAAAATGAATGAAATGTTTCTTGTGGAGCCTGGGCTAGACATTGAAGCCAGATAGTTTCCAGTATGAGTGCTTCGTGTTTCTGTAAATCCTCTTTTTGTGAATCGACACGAATGTTGACGAGACACTTCGCGACCTTCTTGCGCTCAAAGTTATTCGCTGTCGGCTCGTGTCCGGGACGGGAGGAACTGTCTTGGCCGGTTCCTACTAAGTGAAGACACTGACAGTTTTGTGTATAATCCACCACAGAGCTTTGAAGTTTGAGAAACCTCTTTGTCTTTGACAGGCGCGGCCGTTTGGACATTAAACATCCGTATTGACGCTAGTTTTCTCCACTTCACATATTTCTCTCGCTATGTCACGCAGACTATCGTGCGATTTTCTCATAACAGACAATGCTGGGATGTCGCACCCTGATGCTTTGCTTTGGAGAACAAACCTCGGGGTTGAATCCGAGCTGTGATGGTATCCGGAAGTTTGCAGGTTCAATTCCCACAAGGGCTGATCAATGAACCATTATCACCGTGCCTTGAAGAAGACCCATAATCCCAGGTCTATCTAGGTTGACTCGATGAGTGCTATTTAAATCACCACTGATTAAAAGCGTGAAATTAGCATTTGTAAAGAGTTTCGACAAATCAGAAATAAAATAGTTTCGCTAAAGTGAAAATACGTTGTTGTTGTTGGTTATGCTGAGGCAAACTTAGGCCCGAAGTTACTGGCCTGCTTTTTTGTAGTCAACCCCGTGGGTTAATTTTTCACAGGAGTCTCCTTTCTAAATGCTCGCGACGTGCTATTCTGCATAATTAAAGCGCTGTGGACGCTATTAATCAAACATGTCAGAGCGTATCCGTATGAATCCTGGTGGAAAGAAAAGCCCTGGATCCATCCGTATTTTCATAGTCTTGCCAAAACGGCTACTGCAGTTTTTTTTTTTTGGGGGGGGGGGGGGCATCCAGTGTTTTAGCCTGACTCAATCACACTGTCAATTTAAAAAGCGCATTTCAATCTGACGCGCATCGCTGCACTCTTAACGCGTTCCCAAGCTATTCCACAACAAGCTCTTGTGATTGATTCCCAATAAGACCCATTCGGCTGTAGAAGTTTTTGAGTTGGCCCATTGGATCTTTGTAGATTCAGAGTGCTTGATATCATATTTATAAGTTCTTTAGATCAATGTAGGCTTTAAGTTTTGGGGTTATTTCGTGTAGGCCTACAGATATTTTCTTCTGAAGAACCAGACAGTGTGAGAAGTTCTTTGTTGCCCTCAAATGCGAAAAATATGAAAACAACACAAAACCATGTTAGCTTGTAATTGGAACCTTAATTCGTGTGTGTGTGTAGGCCTACACACACACACACACATTAACTAAAGCATTAAACTGAATAAGACTTTTTACTTTGCAAATCAAACATTGCAAACTTTATAGAGTGGAACTAATGACAGATTTAGTGTTATATAAAAGCCGACAATCTGCTCAATGTTTGTTTCATTCTGTTCAATACAACCTAATCGAAGCTTCCATAAAGCGGTTCAGTTTTGTATTCTCTTAAATTATACTAACTTTTTAGACTTAAGACTTTTTATTTTAACACGCTATGCATGCATTTATTTAGCCTAATTTTTTTAAATCTTTTTTATTTTTTTATTAATGCATTTCAAGATTGCAGTGAATACCGGTTGTCTTTCTCCGTGAATGTCGTCCACTCCCCCGGCTCGCCCCGCTGAGACCCCCAGCTCCCCGGGTTTGTTTATTTATAGCCCGTCAGCTCAGTGTGAGCTCACGCCTGCACGGTCTCCTCACCCGCCGAGCCTGTCTGCTGGAGACAGACCAGCCTATATTCCGATGGCACAGTCAGATCTGCAAGAGAGAAAGTGTGACATGTCTGCCCCGTGTTGTAATGCTCTATACATATAACCCACCCGCGGGTGGAATCCAGACCGGCAAGTCATGGCCTGAGTTAAACCGGTGCCACAGCTCACACATTATTTTAAGTGATTGATGTTGGCCTTGAATCTGGCGGAAATCAAAATGAGCCAAATAACAGAGTTTGGCTGCATTAGAGGTTACGGAGACACCCTAGAGGACAGCCCACGGGTTATTTAGTGTTTAAAAAAATAGATGACGACTTAACGCTATATGGAGAATTCATATTTTAGTTTTTGTTTAAATGTGTGATTGAATTGTGCTCTGGCCTCGAGGTGTATCCCGGCAGAATTAAATGACATAAAAAGGATAAGTAAAGTTCTTTGGGACAAAAGCTTATTTTCTGTTTATATATATATATATATATATATATATATATATATATATATATATATATATATGTATGTGTGTGTGTATTTATAATAACTTTTGCTATTGGTTAGAACTTTAGTTTGTGTCTCTGAAATGAATCTGGAGCAATCCAGGACCCTTTGCACATAATGTCAACACAAATCAATTCATCATCTAATAATAATAATAAAAACAATTAGCAAAAGATTTGGGCTAAATGTTAAATATTAAGTGTTTAACACCTAGGCACCCGTGAGCAGACATCCCCACAGAGTTGATTTCTTTACTAATTCGTATTGCCAGAGTTTGCTTTTGTCTTGGCAGTCCGTTTGGCTCTATTCGCCAGCGTTTTAGTTCGTGTGAGGGTGGAGAGACGCGGCGCGGATCGGATTTCGGAGTTTGGCTCCCGCTGGAGACGTCACGGTTTGATTGAAGTCTCTTCTCGGTCCGAGCGGTCCCGCGGGACGGCGCGCGCTGAAACGGGAGAGCTCTTCTCTTCGCTTCACTGAGCTTTTGTGCTGCAGCAGGAGCCCCGGCGTGCACGGATCGCTGCGCGCTCCCGGAGCGACGCCTACCCATGGATACATTGTTTTCTTTTCTTCTTTTTTTTCTCACAAGTTAAAAGCTGGGATTTTTGAAACGCGTACACCGTATTAGAGATAATAGATTATAAAGGCGTGCTTTGAAAATGCCAGTCACTTTAGGTTCAACTTGGAACCGAAAAGGAGAAGCGCAACTTCCACAAAGGATGTTTTTTTCTCATAGCAAACCATCTAGGTTACCTCCTTTATTAAACAGCTATTAGTCGTGTCTCTCCTTATTATGGTGGAGAATGGTATATTCGTTAAACGATTAACAGCACGCAATGAGCTGCAAAGTCATCCTACATAGACACCACTCTCAATTAAAACAGAACCACACACCCTGAAGAGGTCATGCTTAGAAGCAATAAAAGATATGTGAAATCCTTTGTTGCTTCATCCACACATTGAGCTATCCATATTAGACCTTTAAATATTAATCTGAATTCACATGTGGTCTATTTTAACAACACAACAAAATGTGTCACCTAACAAGGATGATGGCAAGATATATTTATTGATGAGTAAAGTTGGGGCGTCTGGAATTTAATAGGGTACGGGAATCGTAAGAATTGTGACTGTTTTGCATCCTTAACTCTTCATGAAAGGTTCTTTTAGGACTTTTTAAATGTTTGGGGAGAAAAAAAATGCAGTTTTCACGTCTTGTAATTTCACGAGCCTTTCAGATGGAAGTTGGAACATGACTAATTGTAAATGAATCAGATTCATTCAGTCCCACTGAATCACAAGTGCATATGACTCACTGGGAACTGTCGTGCTATAAGGTTTCGCAGTCAATTCAGCAGTGAACTACTGGTACCGATTAATATTAACGCAATGAAAGGCGCAGGGTTTACATCAGGTGGAGGGATGCAAGTTCAAGAACCTTTGACTGAATCGAATGTCACTCCGGTTTAAAAACGGATCTAGTTCCGAAAAGAAGTTCTCGGGTCCCAAGTCTCGGAGCACCCAGTTCGTATCGATTTGTATTCGCAAGCAACAAGAGAAAAGACAGGCGGAGAGAGAGAGGGTTGTCTAGAGCCAGCGCTAGTCTCTAGAGTACACGCACGCAACCCTCCATTTCAGAGCAGCGCAGAGCACACACTCGGCAGACGGGGAGGTGAGCGAGAGAGAGAGAGAGAGAGAGAGAGGAATGGCTGCGGGGGCCGCACGCGGAATATGTGTGCGCTGCCAGCGCGTGGGGCTCGCAGCAATTCGTATCGCTTCTCGCAGCTGAATGTCTGCAGGCAAATAATCACTTTTGTACACGTTGCGTCTTAAATATCCGAGCCCTTCCCGCGGAATGTTTTGTTTTTGTCTTTTTTTATGTATATGGGCCAGCCAATGCATGTGCGCATTGAAAAATGAAAAGTTTTGTCTCGTTGTAATGGGATGTGAAACATGCACGTTGACTGACCCTTTGACTAAAAGATACAGAGAATATTATATATATATATTCTTCCAGACATATATATATATTTTTAACTGAAAGTTACATGAAATTAGGCTAACCCGAACAGTCACTATATCAATATTTAACCTACTGTGTGAAAATTAGTCATTTTTAGTTTGGTGTGTCAAGTATGGAAATATTATTTAAATGTGTGTATTTAAGAAAGTTCTAAGATACAGACTATGCAGCGTATGAAATTTGCAACGATATGTTCAACCTGTCATTTCAATCACAGAATGCTAAACGCAAAAGTTATTTCAGATGCTGCATAAAATGACGTTGCGGTGGAAGTATTTATAAAAGTACTTTCCCCTAAAATTATATGTTTGTTTTCTAAAAGTAAATTGCTGCAGAAGTGCATCTTAGAGTCATTTAAAATGGAAAATAATAAATATTCTGCTTTATTTAAAATATGGAAAGTGTCAAAATGTTCACATACCACGTCTGAGTTTGGCCTTAGCTATAATCTAGGATAACTTATGTACGAGTGTCAGTAAGGTGGACGGACATTTTACCCGGGGCACCTTGAGGCCTATGACAGGTTCATTTTCAGTTAGACATTGGACGCTTTGCGTTTGAGGTAATAAAGATAAGCTCATACCTTTCACTGCAAAGTGCTCTTTGAAATGAGGCGCTTTAATGAAAAAAATCATCTTTATATAAGGGCTGTATACATGCCTTTTCAGGAGGCATGCGATACATTTAAGTAGGGTATAGGCCTACATTTCACTTGTGTTGAAACGCTTTTGTCCTTGTATTTCCCCCTTCGTTCGGCTTTGTCTTTATCTCCTGCTTACGGATATTATAAAACATTTTACTGCCACTTTAGAGAGTGTCGACGATAGACTTGGCGATCTGCCAGGGTTGGAGAGCCGATGGCGGGCCTCTGGGCTCCTAGGTGGAGATCTCAGCGGCCTTCCTTTCTCTGCACTCGAGGCCTTACTGCAAAAACTCACACCTCAGGAGCTAAACATTTAACACTCTCTTTCATGCGCCGCACACTTTATAACATCATCTCGTGTTCTTCTATCAACAACACCGAGCAGATGCAACAGCTTTCACGCCTGGTAGGCCTACTGCCTTTGGCTCATCCGTGCCACACTGTCACGCAAAAGTCATTGAGTAGCCTAGGTATTGAAAATATTTACTGGTAAAAAAATATTAAGCATTAGGCCTATAGTTGTTTTGGGCTTTTTTATTCTTGCATGTAAAATGACACATTTAAAGATAAAAAATATATTTATTTGTTAATAATATGCATATTTGTAAACGTTTTTTTATTTTGTTTGTAATTAATTCGTTTAGTTTTCATATAGACTATATATAATAATTAGAATGTGTTGCTTAATAATTTTGCGCATTACCTCCACGGTCTATTTGCTTTAAAGTGAGCCGAGCATTACGCGCTGCAAAATTGAGCAGGATGAACGACAAACCAACTCCGTTTCTGTCCCATGCATTAAATAATAATGGCGGGTTTAAGAACGTAAAAAACGTAGCAAAGTTTAACTTTTGTATAGTCTTTAGTTTGAAAGCCAAGGTGATTAGAAACAAAGTTAAAACAGCCCATGCAGCTCGATTCAGTGGTTCACCTGCATTAAATGGCAGACAAAGCGCCCGGCGAGCATGGCTTGTGATTGATGTCTTTGAGAGCGGAGGTTTCTTTCCTCCGTGGGGGGTGAGTACCCCTCTTACCGAAGCGCCCCTCAAATGCATAATGTCCTCGCCCCCGCTGGCGCAATGAAAGAGCGGGTCACAGAGGGGACGGAAAATGAGAGCGCAGAGAACGTGACTGAATAGCCAAGGCGAGTGGGTTTCTGCTGCGCTCCCCACGGCAGGGTCGGATTAGGCTTTGCGAGCAGAGGAGCATGCATGGGGGAAGGGGGGCACACGCTCCGGGAACAGGGGCAGAATTTACGTTTATTAAGTTTAATGGCGGCTTAATGCTGGTGTAGTTATAGGACAATAATTCAACTTCGCTGTAAATGCAAGAGGGCTCCTCACGTGCATGTGCTTGGCCTGAATAGCAATGCATCTTTTACTGTTTTGCATAAATGCAACCGCTTTTAGGGATAGATTGTACTTGTATTAATACATTCTGCTTATGCATTAAAGCTGTTGTGCAGGACAGGTTGCTATGGGAGTGATGCATGCACATCTGTGTGTGTGTATGTGTGTAGGTTGGTTTGATTGATGACAGAGGGCAAACTGTCTCACTCCTTCAATAGCAGCGACTGTGGCCATGTCTCTAGATAAGCTCTGGGTCTGCGTTATTGAAATGTGGAGTCTGTAGAGCCATCAATAACAGAGGCGCTGCTCGCCTACTCAACAAAGCTCCGCTGTAATGTCTTGCCAAGCCGTGGGGCTGGGCGGCAGTATTTTGGGGGGAGGGGGCGGCTTTTGATTGCTGATTTCTCCGCTGTAATGATAGACACCCCCCCCCCCAAACACACACACATTGGTTTCTGTGAGTACAGAACACAGAGGGATTCCTTATCAGAGCACTTGCTCTGAGATAACAAGGCAGGTGGCCCAGTGACCATTCGTGGTGAAGAAGGCATGTGGATGTGTTTCTCATTTTCCCTATTTCTTCTCATGTTAGTGGTAGCATGCCAATTTCTCCACTCAGTGATCAAGGTTCATTTTCACTGTGGTTCATTGTGTTTACCCTGAAATGAAAACGGTATTCGAATAAATAATAGAATGTGGTAAATATTCTGTCTCAAGAGCTGCATATAATATCTTTGCTTTTTGTTTTTCTCCAACAGAAAATTATCCTTATGGGATGGTGAAAACCAGGGAATCTGTTGAGAACTAACAGATAAATCGAGTCCTCATTCAAAGCATGGTAAGCATTTCATTTAATACATACTCATGCATGTAAACAACAGATATTCTCTTTTAGTTAGTCGTGTGAGAACAGCTTTGTGTCATTTCAGAGACAAACTTCAAATTATCCCCTCTCACATTGAAGTATATCAACCTGTCATGCTAGCAAAGTGTGTAATAGCCTGTTTCTTGCATTAGCATTTTCCATTGTTGACAGATGCATTCTTTCAGAATGCACAAGCCAGGACTGGCATAATTTGACTCCGAGGTCGCTCTCAGGTATGATGGGAAGACCAATCTGTGCTGTCTTCCGGACTGTCCAGAAAGCATACATCAAGGCTGCTGCGTTTCTCACACTATAGCCTTGCTGAAGCTGACATTTAAAAACATTTTCTGCATTCGCCTGTTCTGACCTTGACTAGTGCAATGTGTTGTGACGTCCTTGCAGTTTCCTATTAGCTTTTTTAAGGTTGTGGGAATATCATCAGATTGCTTTGTATGAATCAGTTTGCGATTAGAAAGAGATGCTTGGAGATGCTTTTCTCTATGACCTTTTAATAAGAGAGTCTGATGTTTATATAAAATGACCACTTGTGGTGTCTGTCATGTGCTGTGATTCATTTTTGTGTTCCTTATCACATGCAGTCTCTTATTTCAGTGATAAATATGCCCTCTCATTTAGTGAAGGGCGATAAAGATTGGATGGATTGAACCTGCTGTTAATCTGTATTGGCCTTTTGTTCACTTGTCTATTCATTGTCTGAATCTTATTGCTCTTTGTTTGTTGTCTTATTCTGCACTCCCTCTCCTCCCACACTTACCACTCTCTGCTCTTTTGTCCAAGGTGGATGCGAGTACAACCTGCAGAATGAACCCTCTCAGTGCACTTGGCATCGATCGGGCCAGCCTGATGCGGGAGAGCCTCCATGTTCATGGCGGGATGATTTATCCACCAGGAATTCGGACCCTGCCAACCGAAAAAGGGCTATGTTGGTGACAGGATCCCTGACTTGCTCTACAAACCAGATGTGTCTCTCGACAGCAGAAAAAACGCAAACAGTTACGTTGGACTTTATAAAAGTTCCCCTCCTGGGATTCAAAAGCCACTGATTTTGCCTGGGACTGGTGCAGATGCTTTAGGGTTGGACAGACGGGTCATACCAGCAGATAAGCCCCCAGAATTGAGTCTCAATGGTGGTAGCAGCTATCTGCGGGTTCCCTGGATGAATCCCTACCATGAAGTTGGAATGTACTCCTTCTTAGACTCCAGTAAATACACTACTTTTGAACATGTATAAAGCATCAATCCTGTCACAACCGCCACCTTACCTTCCCCAGCATCTGGCCTACCAGTCTTTATGTGCAGGAGGCAGTGCAGCTGGTACGGAGCGCTTGTTTTACATGCCCCCCTATCCCCCTGCACCTATATCTTCACCCCTTGCTCCTCCTCTCAGGATCCCCACTGCGACTGTTGCCCCTTCTGCATTGTCACCTATGATGCACCACCAGGACAAAACGATACAGAGTATTGGTCCAAGGATTCACCATGAGCCCTCAGCATTTGGTCAGCAGACCATACATCAGCAGACCCAGCCCCACCACCAGTCACCCAGTGATAGGCAGCACAGCAGCAGTGGAAACAGTGCCAACAACAGCAAGTCCATTCGGACCCCATCCAGCAAAAACACAAGCAGCACTAGCAGCAATGTTAGCAACAGTATCAGTGTTGGTGTGAGCAGCAGCTTCCAGTTCCATAGTCACAGTAGACTCATGTACTTCACTTGTAATGCAGCCACCCCGCCATACACAACGTCCCTCTCAGCCGCCTGCAGCACCACCACCCCCCTCCCCCATCTCAAAAGCCTCTGTACAGAAGTCCTTGCTCATCCTCGTCATCTTCACCATCGGTTGCTCACCCTGTATACATTAGCAGCATGTCCAAAGGAGCTTCGCTCTCCAATTCGGCCTACTAGCCAAGAAGTCCAAAGCCAAAGAGGCAACCATTGAGTCCAACAGAGGTATGGGGGAATGAAAGAAAGAGCAGCAGCCTCACCTGTTAAGACCTCTTCTGAGAAACCACCTCAACAGGGGCCTATTACCAAAGACCCAGCAGACAAGCCTTTAGACTTGTCTGCCAAAATCATGGACTTTGAAGACCTACCAATGGATACCCCCCAAAATTAGAGGCCTTAGCCAAGCTTGGCTATTCCCCTACTGCCCGTTATGGACTTCCCAAAACAGGGAACTTTTAAAAGAAACTCTTTCTCCATCATCCTCTACATTAAGCAGCTTCTTCTAAAACTCCAGAAAGGCCTGAGATAATAAGCACTTTAACATCTTCCTGGGTGGTGCCAAGTCCTACCCAGACAATCAGCTCTGAGGCAAGTCAAAACAAAGGCTCCAGCATCATCAAGAAATAAGAATCTTGAACATGTGGTGCCACAGTCAAGAAGTTCCTCGTGTCCCAGAATTGACAACCAAAACAATGGGCTCAATCCCAAGTTCTGCCCCTACTGTCTTGGACAACAGCATCTCGGCCATCATCTGTCTCACCTTCTCCCAAGAATAACGGAGAATGGCCAAAGTCAGTTCCCACCCCAACAGAAAAGACCCCAACAGCTACAAAGCCCTCAAAGACACTCAAAAACCTGAAACCCCTGAAATTGGCTTTAAGCCTCAGCAATCACATTTGGAAAATGGGCATGCTCCAAGCCATCTCTACATGCCTCAGGGTGAAACTTATCTTCCTCCCAGCTTAGCATATTCTAACAGATATCTCTCATACCCAGTACCCGAGAGTCTTTCCCTTTCCCACTTGCAGTTGTCAGGAAAAGGGCCAGTGTACCCTCATCCTGTTCTGCTTAGCACTAACAGTCTGTATTCAGCACGTTTACCACCTAAACCCAGCATCCCATATGGAATCCCACCCAGTCATGGAGAATATCTGACCTACCATGACTCACAGGAGATGGTCCATCCACTAATGTCTCCCCACCTGCCCCTGGACCACAAAGTCACTGAGCGTCTGGAACTGAGGCACAGACCCCTGGACAAGGCCTTGGCATCACAATGAGGCTCTGTACAAGCGCCAAAAGCATCACTGACACAGAACCCAAGCTACAAATCTGAGAGGGAGTCAGAGAGGCAAGAAGTTTTTGCTCAAGGTCTCAGAGTAAGCATCACACAGTGAATAAAGAGGAGATTGTCTGTATCGACCTGGTCCAAGATGACACAGATGGCAGTCCAGAGCCAGACAAACATACTGCTGTCGATGCCAAATGCAAAGAGCCAGCTAAGCCAGTCGGCAGTGGGACAGGGATGGGGAATGAGAGTGGCAGTAATTCTGAGGAGAAAGAGCCAGAGCTCATGCAGATTTTGCGCTCCGGCCAGCCTGCCGTATCCTGGCCAACTGATTCAGAGCGGCGGGCAGAGGTATGCAGTCCGCTTCGGCCACAGAAACAGTCTGACTCTCCTGTGCAGAGCCAGAGTGAGGAAAGCTCCTCTGAGCATAGCCACTACCTGACATGTTGGAAGAGCAGACACTGCGCTGTGCCAGAACCTCCGGTGAAAGGGCTCGAGCTGATGGTGGTGATTTCAAGGTTGATCGGCACCACGCTAATCGACAATATGTGGACCTGGGCAAGGATGTACCAGAAGATGCAGAGTCCCATGAGGATGATGAGGAAGGACATGGCTTGTCTAAAAGCAAGAAATCCAGCTTGGCCAAGAGAATAGCCAACTCCTCAGGCTATGTTGGAGACCGCTTCAAGTGCGTCACCACTGAGCTGTATGCAGACTCCAGTAAACTAAGCCGGGAACAGCGAGCTTTGCAGGTGAGTTGTGCAATTCATGTATGTCAGTTGGGATGTTTGTGCAGTTTTAGAGCATGTCACATGTCATTGTCACACTTTCAGTTTGAGAAGCATTCAGATCACATAAGGTCAAGTAAGAGTGCTATAATGTAAAAACACATATATATTTTTTGTTCCCTGGTCAACTCTTCATGTACCAGTAACTGTCATTGAATTAGATAAAGTTCTCAGACATCCTGAGATTTACAGCTTCTCTTTAAAAATAGCTCAATGACCTTAGTTCCGGCTTTGAACGGGCACCCGTATCTTACTTCCATATTGAACGCCTTGCTAATTACAGATCTCCGCAACCCACACTCCCTCTCCTGCTCTCTCTTTCTAGCAGTTTCTGAGCCCCTGCTGTGAATCTGTCAAACAGGCTTTAATGGCACCAGTTCTACTCAGTTAGCATGAGAGAACTTGGGTTTTGTACAAGAGCACCACACACTTGGTGTGTGGTTCAGTCAATGGCTGAAAGGGTTAACATAAAGTGCCGTTAGTGGCTGCTTTGCCCAGTCGTGCGGAAGCTCAGCTGCTGAGTGTTTGTGTGAGTGCATGCATGTCGTGGCCTTGCTAGCACATAATGCTGCAGGCAACTGTTAACCTGCAGGTGAGCCCTGGAGACCGGTGTGTGCTGGGCATACCAAAAC